>NC_134093.1:50580095-50660681 GCF_000715075.1 Nicotiana tabacum | reverse complement strand
AAACCTAGTTAGGTGGATAATCGAGAGAGGTTCTACTAAAGACCAATCCACTACTTATTTTTTCATATCTTCATAGAGCTTAAATTGGTTCATCTCGTGAGGTTGAGACATAATCGAGAGAGGCGTTTCTACTGAACGTGTGAACTAACAATTGAGTGAATTCGAGAGACTCACTTAAATATTATAAGTGAATTATCTAGAGTTAGATCCCAAAGAATTATCTTGCACCTATCTTGTCAAAACCCTATTTTCTCCCACTGATAACTTTCTTTGCTTATTCCTTGTTTCAATTGTCATTAGTCAATAACTTTAGATTCTTAATTAATTTTAGTTAGAAATCATATAAATCTCTAATGTTGATTCTCTTGGATAGCAATCAATATAGAAACTACGAGAATACTATTTAAATCCAATCCATGTGGATACAATATTATGCTATACTATATTTGATTAGCGAGTATAATTTAAGTACGGTTTCAAGCTCGTCAAATTTTGGCGTCGTTGCCGGGGATTGGCAATCAATAGTGTTTGAAATAGTTTGTAGTGCTAATTCAGGAATTTTTTTATTTTAGTTTTCCCTTTTTACGGTTGGTGTTCTATGACTGTGCATAGGTTACCGGTTGAGGTTGGTGCATGACTCGAGCTTCTGCGAAAGAAGTGCTACCATATGAATCATAGATAGAAAAACAACTATGACAGCTGAGGAAGGAAAGCAATCTCACCGAGACGTTAAAAAAGGTTAGGAAATCCTCAACCAAAGACACTATGGCTGGAAATGGTGATGATAATGTAGATTTGGCTGCGAGGGAGGCAGCACGGCAATGAGAAAAAGTTGCACGGGATACTGAGGAAGCAACCATTAGAGATGCACAAATTATCAATGAAGAAGAGAGGGGTCAGAGAATTGCTCAAAATCAACCCTTGGTTGCAGACTAGTTCAAAAATATAGCTCTCATGCCTGGGAGACCACTAGGCGATTATGCTAGACCGGTCTATAACCAAGGCTTATTAAGTGTTAGACCACCTCCAATTGCAGCAGACAATTTCAATTTGAAGCAAGGGTTGCAACAAACCCTTCAGAATTGTTGTGTCTTCAAAGGGAAGCCAAACAAAGATCTAAACACACATCTAATGGACTTCGAGAAGATTATGAACACCTTTCAATATAATGGTGTGTCATAAGATGCAGTGTACTTACGTGCATCCCCCTTCACACTCAAAGATGATGCAAAACAGTGGCTTTGAAGCTTACCCACGGGAGCAATTAAACATGGAATTAGATGACCAAAACATTTCTTGATAAATATTTCTCATCAGCTAACGCGGGCAAGTTTAGAAGAGAAATCCATAACTTCTGCGAGAAAGAGACTGAAACTATTTTTGAAGGACGGGAGAGGTTTAAGGAGATAGTTAGAAAGTGTCAACATAGTGGAATTGAACTTTGGATACAACTCCCGGATTTTTGGGATGGATTGACACCGGCCTCGCATAGAACATTGAGCAATGCAGCCGGAGGCCCGTTGATGAAGAAGACTCTAGAGGAGATAGTTACAATTCTTGATGAGTTATTTGAAGATGCAAATCAGTGGCCCTCTGAGAGTGCTCAAAGAACAAGATCAACTGGTGTTCACCAAGTTGATGCTAATACATCTGTGCAGGTACAACTTGATGCTATGGCTAAAGAAATACGAAAGCTGACCTTTGCCACGATACAAAATGAGCCTCACGTAGCTTGTGATATATGTGGAAGAGAACACCCTACTCATGAGTGTCAAGACTCAGCTGAGGAACTGAATGCTGTGGGAAACTACAATTTTAATGCAATGGGTCAGAGGCACCCTAATTTTTCATCGAGTTCACCTAGAGGTACTGCGAATGCTTGACAACAAAATAACTCTAGACCCTAGGGACAAGAAGCTCCAGCATTCCAAAATTAGCAGAGGCAACAATATCATCCTTAGCAGCCCATTCAGGCTGGTCTAGAGGATTTAATGAAGGCCTTCATTATCATGATAAATGTGAGGCTAGACGCCCATGGAGCAGCTATTAAAGAATTGGGCACATCTTTTCGAAACCTCGAGAGACAGGTTCGGCAACTTGTAGCAGTATTATCTGAGAGGTCTCCAGGAACTTTCCCTGCTGATATTGAGAGAATCCCAAAGAAACAGTAAATGTTGTAACTCTGTTAAGTGGGCAAGTGTTGCAAGATCCCACCCCAATCCAAAACAATGGGAAACTTGAAAAAGAAAGTGGGGAGCAGCTGAATAATGATAATGATATCAAGAAGAAGGGCCAAATAAAAGATGAGAAAAATAAGAAGGGGGAAACTTTGAGAAGGGTCGAACATGATGAGAGCGAGCATATATCTGCTTTACCTTTGCCCCAAAAGCTATATAGAGAAAATATGGACAAGTAGTTTGGGAGATTTCTGGATATGCTGAAACAGGTTCATGTAAACTTACCATTCACAGAAGTGCTCTCACAAATGCCTGCTTATGCCAAATTTTTGAAGGAAATCCTAACAAAGAAGAGGAAGATAGAAGAGACTTCAGTGGTCAAGATCAGAGAGCATTGCAGTGCGATATTGCAAAACAAACTCCCACAAATGTGTGGAGATCCAGATAGTTTTACTATACCTTTCTCTGTAGGAACTATTCATTTTGATAAATCATGATGTGATTCTGGTGCCTCAATTAATTTAATGCCTTTATTTATTTACAGGAAACTAGAAGGAGATCGGAGAGATAAGGTCTACACCAATATCTTTGCAGGTGGCAGACCAAACGACTCTAATACCCGAGGGAATAGTGGAAGATGTGTTAGTGGGGTTGGATAAGTTCGTATTTCCTGTGGATTTTATAGTGGTGAATATGGAAGAAAATAAGAAGGTCCCCCTCATCCTAGGAAGACCATTCTTAGCGACGGGAAGAGATATATTATATATACACGAGAGAAAACTCATGTTTAGAGTGGGTGAAGAGACTATGACTTTCAAGATGGATGTAGCAAAGGGGGTGCAAAAAGGAAAACCAGCTGCAAGTGTTGAGTGAAAAGTAAAGGGTGCGAAAGAGAAGGCTGCGATGAGCGAGAAAGATAAGTGTAGGGTTTACCCCAAAAAGTTTGAGAAGAAGTTGTCTGCATGGATGTGTGCATTAGTTTGGGCGCGAGGAATGGAGCCCGACTTTGACTCAAACCCCGACTAGATATTCAGGAATATTTTCTTTACCTTATGCTTATTAATTGTGTGTCATGGGGACATGCCACAACTTAAAGTGTAGGGTGGGGGATATTTTTATGTATGTATGTATATTAGTTTTCTGTTTGTTGGTGTAGTAGTTGGATAAAAACAATTGGAAACAAATTTTACAATTTTAAATTTTTTTATTTTTTCCGACGATGGATATCATCGACAAGTTTCTTGAGGGAATAAAGTCGAAAGAAAAATGACAAAAAAGATTTTCTTTTGTTAGGTAGTGTAATAATTCCTCCTTGGCATTTCTTTGGGTCGCGGTTCGTTTCCAAGGGTTTTGTTTGAACCGGGTGTAGTTAGGTTTTATTTTATTTAGAAGTAGGAAACGTTGTTCTATTGTTGGAAATGAAGGCAATATCCCTTAACTTTATTATGCCTTGAGAATAGTAAGTGCTTTAGTTGTGACTCTTAGCCTCAGTGTTTGACACTTGTATAAGTACCTTAAATTATATGATCTTAACTTTGCTTAACTGTTTTAACTAGAGTGTCTTGATAGTCTAATCCTGAGTGAGTTGTGTGCCATGTGTGTAGGAGGTTTTGTGTATTCTGTGCATTGCATTTGATGTCTAGAACTTGCCCCGTGTGTTTGCAAAGAGAAATAGTAGTTTTATTTAGTCTTGGGAGTGATATAGGCATTTCATTATTGATCCAGTATATCCTTTTACCCACCTAATTTTTATGTATTTTAGTTAACCCCGTTGAGTCTGTAATCATGTTTCTTTGGTAACCACAGTTCAAACCTTACCCATTTGTTTGAGTGGACCATCTATTTGAACCTTGTACCTCTCTTGAGCACTTGAATTTGTCATGAACTTTGTATAAGTTGAAGTGTGGGGTGGTTGGTTTGGCTTTTGAGTGGAACTATTGAAATAAGGAGAAATGTGCAATGTTTTGAAAAGGTAAGAGCCACTTGAATTAAAAAAGAAAGGAAAAAATAAGTGTATGATTGTGAAAAATATTCCTTGATAGTGATGACTCTTGATGTAATTGTGCTTAAAGAAGTAGGGAGTTAATGTATATTGATGTGAAGCTGGAGTTATAGTTTGACATAAGTGTGGGGTTTTGAATGGTTAATTGTATGTATTAAAGTTCTTAGGGAGGTGTAGTCACTCTTAAATCCAAAAGTATCCTACCCATCTCTTAGCCTACATTACAACCGATAAAAGTCCTACTTGATCCTTGACTGAATGAGCTCAATTAGTTGAGTAGTACACTATGGGCAAGCCTATGGTGCGTCTTTTGTGGCATATGAATGTTATTTCTGAGAGTGAGTGAATTATTTCTATCTTGAGTTCCTAATTGTTCTTAAATTTTATTATGTGTGGAACTAATATCTATTGTTGTGTGAGGGCACAAGATTCATGAAGGAAAGGTAATGTTGTTGACCTCTATGTTAGAGTAAGTGAATGGGTTGTAAAAAATGCGTTGTGCGTTTGAGTCATATCTTGAGGTGATGATGTTATAGTATTGTGCTTAATTTGTTTTAAATATTGTTGATATGATGGGTTATTAGAGTTGTTGAAAAAGGTCGCGTCTTTGTGAAGTGTAGTTTGATTGCTCGAGGACGAGCAATGGTTTAAGTATGGGGTGTTTCCGGGTAGTTTCTTATTGAAATTGGTTGAGGGAGGAAGGGATTACTATTGTAGAGCTTTGTACTCTATTTTGCATAATAGGTGTTTGACAAAATTCCCAAGAGAGTTATATCGTGAGAATCCTTCTAATTATTATCCGATTTTTGCTATCTTTCTATAGATTGATATTTCTATAAGTGTTGGGACGCTGTAGTAACCTAAGGAAAGCTCAAGAAAGGTATGTTGGCTAAATTTCTCTCTTGGAATCGAATTCCATGATGTTGCCGTAAGTTTCAAGTATGGTTGGCCCAAGTTCATAATTCCCATGTTCCGAGTTATTCCTTATAAATTTGACTATTCCGAATAAGCTTGTATTGAAAGATATATACTACCAATGTGCACCAAATTTTCCTATCATTTTATGTTCTCTGTCAGAAATGTATCCTAGTATGACCAATATGTCAAGATAGTATGATTTCAAATCATGTTTAAATTGCATGTTGTTATGGCCAATTGTGAAATAAAACTCAATACACCTAAGACCCATATTGTTCTTATTTATGCTTAAGGCCTTGATTCCAAATGCTCCAAAGAACTGAGAGTGAGATATAAAACGTGGCCATGTTTATTGTAACTAGTGCATTTGATTTGATGTCGTGTTTAAATCATAAATCACCATGCTCTCCTTTGTAAATATTTCCAATATGATTTGAGTTCTTACATACTCATGAGTTGAAATAGTATATTTCATTTTGGGGAGAAGTATTTCAAAAAGATATGGTGTATTACTCGTTTATGAATTTTAACTTGTGTTGCAATTACAAGTCGTTGTGCTCCATACCTTGGAAAGGAATCTATTGTGTTTAAAGCCTTCACTACTGATGAACTTAAAGTTATGATTTCCGAAATATTCTGGAAATTCAAGAAATGAAAGTGTGGAATATGAAATACGGCCAATGTGTCATGAATAAAGAATCATATGTATAGCCAAGAGAGCCAATGAAATAATGAGACTATATATGGTGTGAAAGGTTACGAGGTGAATGTATTTGTATTCTGTTTCCTTTGTGTGCAAAGCCAAAAAATAAAAATATTTTTGGGAGTATCGTTAGTCACCGAGGAAGGGTAGGTTGAAATAAACTAACACGAAAACTACGCATGCCGGTGTAGGAGTGCATTGCGATTATTTGGGATGCGATTGATGTGATGAGAATATTCTCCTTAATTGGGATGAGATTATTGCTAGCAAAGGGTGATGTCAATCCACACGGCATTGTGATTACACCTCCGCCCGCACACATTGGGGTGAGGTGGCAGGGTCACTTTGTGTAGAGATTGTGATTGTGATTACACCTCCACCCGCACACTTAGGGGTGAGGCGGCAGAGCAACTTTGTGTAGAGATTGTGATTGTGATTACACCTCCACCCGTTTACATTGGGGTGAGGCGGAGGGGCTGCATTGTGTAGATATTGTGATTGTGATTCTTATATTGGTATTTTGAAAATTATTATGTTTTAACTTGGCCTTTGAATATCATTGATTATTACTTGTTGCTTCCATAGTTTTCCCTTTCTTATATTGGCATTCTATTTCTAAAGAGGACATTTATCTTCACATACTAATACTATTCCACATGTACTAACATTTCTTTTGACGGGGGCACTGCATCTTCAATTGATGCAGGTTGTTCGTCAGCGGGCATCTTTGATCCTCGTTTGCACATTCTCTCTAGTTAGCAGGTTTTGGTGAGCCCTACTCTATTCCGGGCCTTATGTCACTTGACGTTGTATTTATGGTTTGAGGTATAAAGGGGGCCTTGTCACCGGCACTTCCATACTACTCTTCTGTTGTACTTAGAGGCTCCACAGACATGTTGTGGGTAGTGTACGATGTTGGGTAATGAGTTAGAAGTGTTGGTATTTGGAAAATATGTTTTTCCCTCATAATTATGAACTTGTAATATTTTGGAAATTGTAAAAGGAATATCCTTTGATTAATGGATAAAGAATATGGAACATTTTACCTTTTTCATGCTTATCTCTTGTTAATGGTTCTTTTATTGTTATTGGGTAAGGTTGGGTAGAAAGCATCACGTAGGCTTACTTGACCGGGGTATCTCGGTTGAGCGCCGGTTGCGCTCCCCAAGGTTGAGGGTTGACAGATTGAGCCTGGGGATGATAGATTGTTGGGCACTGATTTAGTTCGTGACTATTGAGAAGGTTAAAGTAATTCAGGAGCGGCTTCATACAACACCATTCATACAGAATATTTATGCGGACTAAAAGGTCCGAGTTGTTGCATATATATAGTTGATGAGAAGGTTTTGCTCAGTGTTTCGTCCATGAAGGGTGTGATCAATTTTGGGAAGAAGTGGAAGTTGAGTCCTAGATATATTTGTCCCTTTTGAGGTGCTTGAGAGAGTTGGAGAGGTGGCCTATAGACTTGCCTTGCAACCTAGTCTATCGGTAGTTCACCTAGTGTTTCATGATTCTATGCTCCGGAAGTATTATGGTGATCCATTGCATGTTTTGGACTTCAACACGGTGTAGGTAGATGGATATTTGACTTATGATGTGGAGCCGGTGGCCATTTTGGATCTGCATGTTCGAAAGTTGAGATTAAAGAATATAGCATAAATGAAGGTTCAATGAAGAAGTCAGCTGGTCGAGGAGTCTACTTGGGAGACGAAGCAGGAGATGCGGAGTAGTTATCCACACCTTTTTGAAACTCCAGGTACGCTTGTACACCCATTCGAGGACGAATGTTACTTTACGAGGGGGAGAATGTAACGACCTGATCGGTCGTTTTGTGGTTATATTATTTGTCGAGGTGGTCGAATTGGTTTCGGGATGGTTTAGGTGTGAATTGGGACACTTTGTCCTAAGCCTGAAAGCCTAAGTTGAAAGAGTTGACCAAAGTTTGACTTGTATGTAGACGAACCCACAATGGTGTTTTGATGGTTATGATAGCTTCGTATGGTGGTTTTGGACTCAAGCGTATGTCCGGATGTTGATTTGGAGGTTCGTAGGTCGATTTGATACTTTTTGGCAAACGTTGGAAAGTTGAAGGTTTGGAAGGTTGAGAGATTTGACCCAGAGTTGACTCTTTCGATATCGAGTTTGGATTTTTGTTCTGGGAGTTGGAGTAGGTCCGTTGTGTCATTTATTACTTATGTGCTAAATTGGAGGTCATTAGGAGTTGATATGATATGGTTCGGCATGAGCTTTAGAAATTGGAAGTTCAATAATTCATGGCTTGAATAGAGGTGCGATTCGTAATTTTTGGTGTTCTTTGATGTAATTTGAAGGTTTGAGTTTGTTCATATTTTATTTTAGGACTTGTTGGTACATTTGGTCGGAGTCCCGGGGGATTCGGGTGGAGATCGGAACAATGGTGGACTTAATAAGGTTGCTGATGATTTACAAGTTCTAGTGTTTTTTCATCTGCGGATCGCTCGACAATAGATGCGGTGCCGCAGAAGCGGCCAATTGTGCGCAAGTGTGAGGAAAGGTGGAGGCTGTATGGGAGCGCAAGAGCGAGGGATTCCGCATCTATGAGTCCACATATGCGGAACAGGGAGCACAAGAGCAGATGTGCAGGTGAGATGAGGTGTGCGCAGGTGCTAACTTTTTGTTGGGAAGGGAGGTCTGCAGAAGCGGATGAAGAAGAGCAGGTGCACTTTTGCTGGTGCGAAGGGTGATCCGGAGAAGCAGATGATCGTGGATTAACGATTTTCCTCATCTGCGATGGATTTTTCGCAGATGCGGTGTCGCATGTGCGATATTATTGACCACAGGTGTGGTGTCGTTGGGCAGACTACATTTGTCGAAAGGTTTAGTATTTTTCTCATATTTGGAGTTGTGGAGTCCGGCTAAGGTCTATTGTTTGGAGCACTTTTCACCAAAATTGAAGAGGTAAGTGAAGATTAATCACTTTTGGTGTTTAGATATTGATTACTTATTGATTTTTACACCTAGATTATGTGAATTCAAGGAAGAATTTGGGGATTTTAGGTTATGATATTGGAGAGTAAGATTTGGTAATTTGAGGGGTTTTTTTGCTAGTATTGGATAAAATTGGTATGGTTGGACTCGTAATTGAATGGGTGTTCGAAAATTGTTGATTTTGTCGGGTTCCTGAGTGCAGGCCTGGGGTTGGTTTTATGGGTTGACATCCTGATTTTGAATACAGGCTTTAGCTTTATTGTGCGGGATTGTTTTCTATGGCTATTATTGATGATATTAAGTTGCTTTGACTAGATTCGAGTCGCTCATAGGTTGATTCTCATGGCAAGGGCTTTTTGGTGTATTGATTTGCACATTTTGAGGTAAGTAACATATCTAAACTTGGATTTGAGGGTAATTATCCCCGGTAACCGCATATATGAGATGCATTGGGATGACGCACACACTAGGTGATGGTCGTGTGGGCATGCACCAGTCTGATCATGATCCGAGATGACTTTTAACCTATTATCGAACTCGTTTTGCTATCATATCTTGTTATATTCGTGTGTTTCTATCTTGTTTGATTATCTAAGTCGTGATTCATGTTAGAAATCATGTTTAGGCTATGTGCTTATTTGGTTGAGACCTAATGAGGATATTTCTATTGTTTTAAGCTATCTGATTTAACTTTAAGTTACACACTCAGTCATGATTCTTCTTTGCATATCATATCTTAGTCTTTGTTAATTATTCATTATTATATTACACTTTGTTGTTGTTTTCCTTTTGTGGTACGGTTTGGGCTGACTGATATGAAACTGTGAGCTCTTGAGACTTGACTGGTTGATGACTGAGGTGGGTCTTTGAGCCGTGTTAATTGTGCTATTATGGATCGGGCTGCATGCCACAACAGGATATCTTGGCTTTATTATTATGTGGATCGCACAACACGCTGCAACATGCGTTATTGGCTTATTATTTAGATCAGGCTGCATGCTGCAGCCGACCATATTGTCTTTTAATTAACACTTGGACAGGATCCCCCCTCCAGAGTCTGATATACTGGCAGTGAGCACAGACATAATGATTTGTATACACGTGCTTTGGTGAGGGGCATTGATGTCAGACACTCGTATAATGCTTAGTGATTGTGTGAGTGTAATGAAGTGGGATTGTGAGTCATGCACTTGAGTGAGCTGAGTGAGGGTGTTCTTAAGGTTATCAGTCTGAAATCATTTACCTGACGAGCATATTTGACGTGTAGGCATAGAGATATATTTTCCTCATGCTAGCTTGTACTTGAATCGTTCTTATCCGTGTTGGGCTTTAACTGTTATACCTGAAATGACCCTGCCGGTCGTTTTGAGTATTGTAGCCCTAATCTCCTATTTATTTCCTTTTCTATGTTCATTTGTGGTTATGTGACTTGCTGGGGTGGTTAGTTTGATTTTGAGTGAGTTCAGAGTGAATTGTAACACTTAGTCCCAAGGTTGGGAACTTAAGTTGAAAGAGTTGACCGGAGTTTGACTTTTGTGTAGATGACTGAAAAATGGAGTTTTGATGGCTCTGATGACTTCGTAAGGTAATTTTGGACTTAGGCATATGTCCGGATGTTGATTCGAAGGTCCGTAGGTTGATTTGGTACTTTTTGGCAAAAGTTGAAAAGTTGAAGGTTTGGAAGGCCGATAAGTTTGACTGAGGGTTGAATTTTTTGATATCAAGCTCTCATTGTGATTTCAGAAATTGGTATAGATTCGTTGTGTCAATTGGTACTTGCATGCAAAATTTGAGCTTATTCGGAGTTGGTTCGATATGATTCAGCATTAGTTTTTAGAAGTGGAATGTTCATTGGTTCAACAGGCTTGAATTGGGATGCGATTCGTAGATTTTATATTGTTTGATGTAATTTAAGGCCCCGAGTAGGTTTATGTTGTGTTTTGGGACTTGATGATATGCTCGGACAGGGTCCCGGGTATGTTTCAGATTGAGTTTGAATCGATTGGAGACCTAAAAGAAATTGCTGAACTATTGAAAGTGGTGCTTTCGCACCTGGTGGCCGCAGGTGTGAAAATAAGGTTGGGGAGTTGGGTCTGCAGGTGCGGACAAGAGCGCGCAGATGCATAATCGCAGAAGCGGGCAATGCTCTGCAGATGTGGATTTTGGACTTTGGCGAGGGACCATGTCACGACCCAACTGGAGGGTCATGACTAGCACCCGGGCCATACTTGCCGAGCACCAACGTACATTTTATCTAACCTTACCTTATTATCTTGAAGGGCCGACAAGATCAATATAAATGGTAGATAATGGCATGAACATACATAACATGGGATGACAAGACTTTCAAGAAACTATATATATGGTACGAGCTACCATGCTGCCATGAAAGACTATACAACAAAAATCAGCCGACAAGGCATTCCAAACCATACATGAGTCGACACCTGTCTATGAGCCTCTAAAGGAACATAAGTGCTGCAACATTGTCTGAACAGGGCCCCGACATACCCATAATGTCTATAACAAAAATGCATACCAAGACCACGGCAAGTCCGGAGAAGGGATATCGCTAATAACCGCTGAACTGGATAGCCTACTGTGGTGGGGGAGCTACGTCTACTCGTCTATCAGGACCTGCAGCACGACATGCAGCGTCCATAAATAAAAAGGATGTCAGTACGAATAAAGTACTGAGTATGTAAGGCAGGAAAGCATAAGTAAGAACAGTAATGTAAACAGGGATATAGAATATACAACCTGTGACATCTGGGTACCTCTGAGGGCTATTGACATGAAATACATGATACATACATATATATACATAAACTTTAAAAACATACGCCTTTGTGGGCATCACCATCATCATATCGTACCCGGCCGTAATAGGCTCGGTAAAACGTACCCGGCCATCATAGGGCTCGGTAGAATCGTACCCGGCCACGTGGAGCTCGGTAAAACCCAACTGATCAGTGGTTGCACAATAGGTGCCATACCCGGCCAACTATAGCGCGGCTCGGTAGAGTAAAATAGATACATATATATGATGCATGCTGGACTCATTGGAATCACATTTTGAACCTTTCGGAGTGACGTAAGGTCGGTATCCTTCGTACACGTTATTAGGATTAACTCTCCATCAAGAATCTTATAAGAATCAGGAAGTATCAACAACATTGATAACATAAGAATAAGAGAAGTAACATTAACATCAATCGTTCCATAAGAAGGGCAGCAATGTAACTACTGCTAGCTTCTAAGAGTAGAGTATCTTTGGAAGCTCGTTCATTACATTATGTACAATCGGAGTCGTGTAAAATAATGAAGGGGGTAGCCTCACATACCTTGTATATACTGCCCAACCTCAAGCTATGCAAATTTCATGACTCCTTAGTCTACAATACGAGAAATGACACTATCATTATCGTTTAAGCGTCGTAACTATTATGTATCGACCGCAACCTATTTTACGATGAAACGGACAACACCTCCCCTATTTATATGACTTCCCACAAGTCAATACAATCACCAAACATCCCAAACAACATCAATAATAATCATATTGAGCCTCCCAAAACAGTCCACCAACCAACAACATTACTACCAAGCCTTTCGATATATATTTCACAAGTTCTAGCTTCAACGACTTAGCCGCAACTTGGATAATATTAAATACATGTAGAGTAAGAGGTTACTTACCTTTAAATGGAAAGAACAACTCCAATTTAACCTTAATTTTCCACGAAATATCCCTCCAATTCTGCCACAAGAACAAGGAAGCGAAACTAGCAATCAATTTGGGTTTTTCGGCACTAGAGTTACTTTAGAAGACTTAAAATCACCTAGGGTTGATATTAATAACTTGAGGGAGTATTTACAGAACATAAAGCACTTAAAACAACCTCCCACATGAGTTGGAACAACACAAAAATCAGCAACAACAAGAAGAACAAGAAACTTACTAGCGCCACGGGATTCCCAACACTTGATTTGTTTTGTTTACCCTTTGTTTGGGTCTTGGATCATGAGAGAACATTGAGAGAGTGTTTTTAGGGTTCTAAGGTCTGAATATACTGAAAACTAATGACTTAAAACGGAGTTGAGGCATCTTATATATATCCATATGTCTTAAACCGCCTATGTGGGCCCCATAGAGAGCTGTTTGGCGCAGTCTCGCGAAAACGCGAATATCTCTCTATTCCGAGATCATATCGATGATTGGTTTAATGCGTTGAAATCTAGACTCATAGATATTCCATTTGGTGTGTATATCACCCCGTAATTCTAAGTACATTGGGGGAAAATGTACCTAAAGTTTAAGTAAAATTATAAACGTAAGTTGCGACAACGTTTGTCGACTTTTGTTTCATAACTCGCTTGACTTCAAGACTTATGATACGGATATTATATGATTCAAATACATTAAAACATGACCTCTTGGGACAATTAAGCACCTCTAGTTTTACCCGAAAATACGGGTTACAACATCCTTGATTCGTTTAACTTCTAATACTTGTTAACCACTCTTATACACCCTCGTATCGTTTAAGACCAATAGGATTAACTTCTTATCATCTCAAAGATAACCTCTTCTTGGATTTACATCGACTAACTTACGGCGTGATCTAAGGTACGTGAATTTGGTTTGTAACAGACCGTATGTGTAGTCATTTTTCCGTAAAAGCGCAAGTGTAGGTGCGCTATATTGGTCGCAGAAGTTGAAAGTCTAGGCTTAAGTGAGAGTTGCATCGGCGATGATATTTCTGCAGATGCGGTGTCATAGAAGCAGAGTCGCAGATGTGACTAATGGTCCACATATGCAAAAATTGTTGGGCAGAAATAGGCTAGTTCGAGAGTTTTATTTTATTTCATGATTCCATCTTTGTTTTTATCATTTAATTAGTGATTTAAGTTTGAGAAATTGAAGATTTCTATACAAACTTTCCTAAACCATAAATTGAGGATTTGAAAGTCAATTTGAGGTCAGAATTAAATAATTTTAGTATGGTTGGACTCGTATTGGAATGGGTATTCGGAATTTCTAAGTCTGGCCGGGTTCCGAGTTTCGAGCTCGGGGTTAACTTTTTGTTGACTTTTTGATTTTCTTTAAAGATTTGAACTTTATTATCTAGAATTGCTTCATATGGCTTGTATTTATGGTATTGAGTTATTTTGGCTAGATTCGTACATATGGAGTTGGATTTGGGCAGGAAACGCTTATTAAGGGATTGATTTAGTTTGTTTGAGGTAAGTGTCTCGCCTAACTTTGTGTGGGGAAAACTACCCCTTATGATTTGGGTTGATTGCATTATTTGAATTACGTCGAAGACATGTACACGAAGTGATGAGTGTGTACATGGGCTTATATGTCATATTTTGACCGGTTTGGACTCTTAGGCTCTTTCATGCACTTAATGTGAAATTGTCATATCAAGTTTATATCTTCCATTGTTAAATTGCTCTTACTTGATTTACTTGATGTTGTTATCATATGTTCTATCTAATATTGTTAAATATGCTCTTATATGCCTTAATTGGCGTTGTTACCTCTCTTATTGTCACGTGCCTCTTTATTTGTTGAGTCATTCTTATTTGAAGTTGTTATTTCATGATGTCTCTTCGTGTTGAATTATTCTCATGTATTTAGACGTAGTTGCTATTGCATAATATCTTTTTCGCTGTTAAGCTTATGCTATACAATTGGATTGGAAGTTGTCTTTTCATGGGAATACATTCGTTTTGAGTTACTGAAGTTGAATTATGAAAGATATTATCACATTGAGGTTGAAGTTGGTAATTATTGAGATATCTTTTCTTGTTGAGTAATTCTCATTCATTTTGATATTATTGAGATTCTTGTACACATTGTGGTTGAGTCATGGGCTATATGTTGTGGTAATATTGGTATTGTTAATTTTCGCAAGTGTTGTGACATATGGACATATGTGGTGTGAGTTGATTTTTGTGTTGTGGTATTGATACGCGTGCGGTGGTCTAAGGATAGGGGTTGATATGCATGCGGTGGGATAAGGTGGGATTTATACGCGTGTTGCTAGTAAGGAAATTACTTGAAGCTAAATGTAAGGCACATGTGGTGATATATTGAAGATTGTGATTGTGATTTGTGAAATGAGGTTATGAGGTGTGATACCTTGGTTGTGATTCTTGTTGTACATCCTATGTTAAAAAGGCTTGTTGGATGAACAGTTCTTGTTGATTTTTTCATTGTCTTACTTGCTTTTTTCCGTATTTGATTACTTGTTCTCGTCATGTGTTCACTTCTTGTTGCTTTTACTGCCTTATATTTAGTTGTTAGCTTACATTATTGCACTGCTTTATTGTCATTTATTTCCTTACTATCCATTATTAGACTATACTATGGTCTGTTCTGTTTTGTTATCCTAGTAGGTGTCTTGACCTGGCCTTGTCACTACTCTACCGAGGTTAATCTTGATACTTATTGGGTACCATTATTATGTTCTCATTCTACGCTTCCGCACATTTTTGTGCAGATCCATGTACATCTACTCGTGTCGGATGCCAGTGATCGTACATTTATTTTCAGAGACTTCAAGTTATACCTGCTCGACGGTCACATGCCAATGAGTCACCTTATGTTATTTCCTTTACTACCATTTACCCTATTATCAGACAATGTTGTATTAGAGATTTTAGAACATTTTGTAGAGCTTATGACTCGGTTCCACCAGTCTTGGGGATTTCATTACTGATGTTCCATTTTGGAGTTATCATAGTCTTTATCGATTTATTTTACTACCTTAGTTGTTTATTTCAGTTAAGCTATCAATGAATGTTAGGCTTACATAGTCTTAGAGACTAGGTGCCATCACGGTATCCTAAGGTGGGGAAATTGGGGTCGTGACAATTTAGTATCAGAGTTGTAGGTTCATAGGTGCTACGAATCATAAGCAAGCTTAGTAGAGGCTTGCGGATCGGTACAGTGACATCTATACTTATCTTCGAAAGGCTACAAAACTGTTAGGAAAATTCCACTTTTTTAACTCCTTATCGTGCGAATTTGTTGACTTCGAAATCTGAGTTTTTGTCTCTCTATTCTCTCATAAATGGTGAGGACACGCACTTAAGAGGTTCAACAAGTATGATCCTCCTACTTATGGTGGCACAGTTACTAAGGATGTGTAGTGTTTTATGGACAAGTGCCAATGTATTCTCCATACAATGGGTATTGTGGAGACGAGTAGAGTTACCTTTCCTACTTTTCAGCTGTCAGGAGTAGCCTTCAGGTGGTGGTAAGCTTACGAGGAGAATATCCCAGTTGATGAAGCCTCACTCATTTGGGTTCAGTGTTCAGAGATGTTTATGAGAGAATTTGTTTCCCAGACACTTCAGGATGTATGACACATAGAATTTGAGAAGCATTGTCAGGGGACAATGTCAATGTCGGAGTATGCCCTCAGATTCAGTGAGTTGTCCTGGCATTCTCCTACTTTGGTTTCCATAGTCAGAGAGCGAATCTACAGATTCATTGAGGGGCTCAGTCCTGGTATTATATTTAGCATGGCTCAGGAGTTGGATACAGATACTCTGTTTCAGGAGATTGTCGATATCGCTCGTAGGTTGGAGCATATATGGGGCAAGGATAGGGAGGATATGGAGGCCAAGAGGCCTCGAAATTGTAGAGGATATAGTGGTGCCCGTGCTCCAAATGGAGCACGTCACGACAGAGGTTATGTGAGCCTCCTAGTTCATTCAACACTTCCAGCTACTAGCAATTCCTTGGATATTTCGTAGTCTCAGGTTTCCCACTATGGACAGCCACATCTAATGCACCTCCCACACGAGGTGCCTCCAGCGGTCAGTTTAGCTGAACAAGACAAAGTCAGTTTCAGCAGTTGCGCCCACCAAGAGCTTGTTTCGAGTGTGGTGATACTATAGAAAGGGTGAGAGACTGCCCCAGACTCAAGAGAGGTGCACCTCCACAGGCTACACATGCTCCATGGATTCCGCAAGGTCTATAGGGTTCACATACTATAGTTTATGATCCCTTTCTGCCCCACTTGCACCGCCAGATTGGGGTGGAGGCCAAGCAGGTAGAGGTCACCTTAGAGAGGGAGGACATGCCCGTTTCTATGGTTTTCCTTGTAGGACGGAGGCTGCTGCTTCAGATGCTGTCATCATAGGTATTATTCCGGTCTGTCACATGGATTCCTCAATTTTATTTGATCCGGGTTCCACTTACTTATATGTGTCACCTTACTTTGCTCCATATTTGGATATATCTCGTGATTCTTTGAGTGCTTCTGTATATGTGTCCACGTCAATGGGATATTCTATTGTTGTAGATCGCATTTATCAGTCGTGTTTAGTCACTATTGGTAGTTGTGAGACCAAATTTGATGTATTTCTGCTCAATATGGTAGACTTTGATGTGATCTTGGGCATGGACTGGTTGTCACCCTATCATCATATTTTGGACTGTCACGCCAAGACCATGACATTCACTATGCCAGGTTTGCCATTGTTGGAGTGGAGAGGTACATTGGATTATATTCCTAGCACGATTGTGTCCTTTTGTACGGCACGGAGAATTGTCGAGAAAGGGTGTGAGGTATATCTAGCCTTTGTGAGGGATGTTAATGCTGAAACTCCTACTGATGAGTCTGTTTCGGTACCGAGAGACTTCCTAGATGTATTTCCAGCAGACCATTTAGGCATGCTGCCAGATAGGGATATCTAATTCTTTATTGACTTGGTGTCGGGCACTCAACCCATTTCTATTCCACCATATCATATGACACCAATGGAGTTGAAGGAGTTAAAAGAATAACTTCTGGAATTACTTGATAAGGGTTTCATCCGATCGAGTGTTTTACGTTGGGGTTCTCCGTTTCTATATGTGGAGAAGAAGGATGGTACTATGCGGATATGTATTGATTATAGGCAGCTGAGCGAGGTTAAAGTGAAGAACATGTACCCATTACTATGCAATGATGATTTATTTGAACAACTTCATGGTGCTAAAGTGTTTTCAAAAATTGATTTCAGGTCAGGGTATCATCAGCTAAAGATGCGGGATTTGGGTATCTCGAAGACTGCTTTCAGGACTCGGTATGGTCACAACGAATTTCTAGTGATGTCATTTGGGTTGACCAATGCCCCGACAACATTTATGCACCTGATGAACAGTGTATTCCAGCTATATCTTGATTCTTTCTTTATCATATTCATTGACGAAATATTGGTATATTCTCGAAGCTGGGAGGGTCATAAGAAATATTTGAGGATCGTGCTCCAGACCTTGAAGGGGAAGAAGTTATATGCAAAATTCTCCAAGTGTGAATTTTGGGCTTGATTCAGTGGCATCTTGGGGTCATGTGGTATCTAGTGAGGGGATTAAGGTAGATCTGAAGAAGATTGAGGCAGTTCAAAGTTGTCCAGATCATCTTCAACTACTGAGATCCGGAGTTTCCTTGGTTTGGCCAGGTGTTATCACCTTTATGTAGAGGGTTTCTCGTCCATTGTTGCACCTTTGAATAGATTGACCTAGAAGGGTGCTCCTTTTAGATGGTTTGAGGAGAGTGAGGCAAGCTTTCAAAAGCCCAAGACTGCTTTGACTATAGCCCCAGTGTATGTGTTGCCTATAAGTTCGAGGTCTTACACTGTATATTGTCATGCGTCGTGTATTCGAATTGGTGCAGTGTTTATTCAAGATGGTTGGGTAGTTGCCTACACGTCCCGGCAGTTGAAGGTTGATGAGAAGACTTAGCATGTGCATGACTTAGATTTGGTGGCCATTGCTCACGCATTGAATATTTGGAGGCATTATATGTACGGCGTTCCATGTAAGGTCTATACCGACCATTGGAGTCTCCAGGTACTGTTCAAGAAGAAGGACCTTAATTTGTGGCAGCGGGGATGATTAGAGTTGCTTAAATACTATGATATCACCATACTATATCATCCCAGAAAGGCCAATATATTGGCCGATGAATTAAGTAGGAAAGAAGAATGTATGGGTAGTTTGGCATATTTACCTGCAGATAAAAGGCCACTAGCCATGGTTGTTCAGGCCTTGGCCAATCAGTTTGTGAGATTGGACTTTTTGGAGCCTAGTCGGGTTTCTTGCTTGTATGGTTTCTTGATCTTCTATGTATGATCACATCACAGAGCGTTAGTATGATGACCCCCATTTGATTGTCCTTACGGAAACGGCGCAACGCGGTGATGCCAAGAAGGATTCTATCGGAGATGAAATGGTGTTGCAGATGGAGGGCCGAATATGTTTCCCTAATGTGGATGGGTTGTGTGAGTTGATTCTTGAGGAGGCCCATAGTTCGCGGTATTCCATTCATCTGGGTGCCGCTAAGATTTATAAGGATTTGAGGTAACACTATCAGTGGAGGAGAATGAATAAAGATATAGTGGAGTATGTGGCTCGGCGCTTGAACTAACAGCAGGTGAAATACGAGCATCAGAGACCGGACGGGCAGTCTGAGCGCACCATTCAGATCTTGGAGGATATGTTACGTGCCTGTGCTTTGGACTTCGGGGGTTCATGGGATCAGTGCTTACTGCTTGCAGAGTTTGCCTCAACAGTTACCAATAGAGTATTCAGATGGCTCCTTATGAGGCCCTATATGGGCGACAGTGTCGTTCTCCAATTGGTTGGTTTGAGCCGGGTGAGGCTAGGTTGTTGGGCACCGATTTGGTTTGGGATGCCTTAGAGAAAGTCAAGTTGATTAGGGATCGGCTTCGTACAACACATTCTAGACATAAAAGTTATGCTAATCAGAGGGCTCGTGATTTTAGCATTTATGGTGGGAGAGAGGGTTTTGCTCCGGGATTCACCCATGAAGGGTGTGATGAGGTTCGAGAAAAAGGGCAAGTTGAGCCCTAGGTATATCAGCCCCTTTTGAGGTCCTCGGGAGAGTTGGTGAGGTGGCCTACAGACTTGCAATGCCACCCAACTTATCCACAGTTCATCAGGTGTTCCATGTTTCCATGCTCCGAAAGTATTATGGTCATCCATCACATGTATTAGATTACAGCTCACTCTATTTGGACAAGGATTTGACTAATGTCGAGGAGCCAGTGGCCATCTTGGACAGGAAGGTACGAAATTTGAGGTCAAAGAACATTGTTTCACTAAAAGTTCAATGGAGGGTTGAACCAGACGAGTAGGCGACTTGTGAGACCTATCACGATATGCACAGACGTTATCCTCACCTTTTCAGCATTTCAAGTATGTCTCTATGCTCGTTCGAGGATGACTGTTTGTTTTAAGAGATGGAGAATGTAACGACCCGACCCGTAGTTATGAGTATTGTAGCCACATTCCCCTATTCGTTGCCTCTTCTATGATCATTTATTATTATGTGACTTGCCGAGATGGTTGGTTTGATTTTGGGTGACTTTCTGAATGAATTGGGACACATAGTCCCATGGTTGGAAGCTTAAGTTGAAGGAGTTGACTGGAGTATGAATTTTGTATAGACGACTCTAGAATAGAGTTTTGATGATTCTGATAGATTCGTATGGTGATTTTGAATTTAGGCGCATGTCCGAAAGTTAATTTGGAGTTCCATAGGTTGAATTGGTGGTTTTTGGTAAAAAAATAGAAAGTTGAAGGTTTGAAAGGTTGATAGGTTTTACCGAGGGTTGACGTTATTGATATCAGGATCATATCGTGATTCTGGGAGTTATTATAGGTCCGTTGTATCAATTGGGACTTGCATGAAAAATTTGAGCTCATTCGGAGTTAGTTTTATATGATTCGATATTAGTTTTTAAAAGTGGAATGTTCATTTGTTCAATAGGCTTGAATTGGGGAGCGATTCATGGAGATGCGGCACTGCAGAAGCGGTGGTATGGCCGCAGGTGCGAGAATGGTCTTGGGAAGTTGGGTCCGCAGGTGCAGACAAGAGCGCAAAGATTGGCAATCGCAGAAGCGGGCAATGCTCCGCAGATGCGGACTTTGGACATTGGTGAGGGACCGTAGGTGCAGTTATTTTTCTGCAGAAGCGCAAGCGCAGGTGCGCTATTTTGGCTGCAAAAGCGTAAGTCCTGGGCTTAAGTGAGAGCCCAAGACTAATGGTCCGCAGATGCCGGAATCACTAAGTAGAAACAGGCTGGTTCGAGGGTTTTGTTTCATTTCCCACTTTTTGAGTTAGAGAGTTCGATTTTGGGTAATTTTGGAGGGGGGATATTCTAGGTTTGGATCGGGGTAAGTATTTTTGACTCGGATTTATTCATTATGCAAGATTCCATCTTTCTTTTTATTGTTTCATTAGTGAATTAAGTTGGAGAATTTGAGGATATTTGTAAAAATATTCCTAAACCATAAATTGAGGATTTGAAGGTCGGAATTGGATAATTTTAGTATGGTTGAACTCGTATTGGAATGGGTGTTCGGAATTTATAAGTTTGTTCGGATTCTGAGGTGCGGGGCCGGGGTTGAGTTTTTTAGTTGACTTTTTGAGTTTCTTTAATGATTGAAACTTTATTATCTGGAATTGCTTCCTATGGCTTGTATTTATGGGATTGAATTATTTTGTTTAGATTCGAGCTGTCCAAAGAAGATTTATGCGGGAAAGGCTTATTAGTGGATTGATTTAGCTTGTTTGAGGTAAGTATTTTGCCTAACTTTATGTGGGGAAACTACCCTTTAGGATTTGGGTTGATTGCGTTTTTTGAATTATGTGAAAGACATGTGCACGAAGTGACGAGTCTGTACACTGGCTTTATTGGAAATTGTCATATCATGTTATATCTTTTATTGTTAAATGGCTGTTACTTGCTTTACTTGATGTTATTAGCATATGTCCTATCTTTTATTGTCTAACATGCTCTTATATACCTTAATTGACGTTGTTGCTATTACACTTGGCACATCTCTTGTTACCTATTTTTCTATCTTACATGCTATCATCCTTCGTTATCTTAATTGCTATATCTCTCGTTATTTTTTCTCGTCATATAACTGTACAGGTTTGTATAGTGGGTGTCTTATCTTAACCTCGTTACTATATCGTCAGGGTTAGGATCGATACTTATAGAGTTCATTGGGTCAGTTGTATTCATACTACACTTCTACAATTCTCGTGCAGATTTAGTGTTGGACCATGTGGAGTGCAAAGGGCTGACTAGCTTACTTGGTTATAGAGACTCGAGATAGTGTTGCACTCTCATTCGCAGGCCTTGATGTCATCCTTCTTTTAGACTCTCTACTATTTATTCGTATCAAAACTATGTATTATATATTTCAATCATTGTATTTAGTAATTTTGTAGAATCTCATATGCCCAATGACTCCAATTTTGAGAGGTGTTAGACGGTTGTTGGTTTTAGTCGTGTTATACATTACTGAGTTTTATCCTTTATTTATTATTCATGTTGTTTTATGCCCAATATTTATTCCCTTATTTCTGTTTAATATTGGCTTGCCTAGAAACCAATATCAGGCGCCATCACGGCCCATTAGTTAGGATTTGGGTCGTCACATATATGAAGTTCAGGGGGTCAATAGGAATAAACCATGGTTAAGGTGTCCAAGTAGAACTTAGTGTTAAGTTTATGAGGTTGTCTATGTATTTTACCTTATTTTGTATAAATTTCAAATACACCAAAGAGAATATACAACAATCCATAAAAAAATAACTCAAAATTAGGAGAAATATTTATAAATACAATACCACTTCACAGGTTCCAAAAGTTGATATCTACGTGATCATAATGATTGTTTGCGACATCAACTTCGGTACAAATCTTATTTTAATATTTAGGTACCTCAGCCTAAATTTTATTTTAATAATTATGCATCACAGAAGCCAGGGCTGCTGCCAAGATTACAAGGATAGACATTAGGGTGACACTTGGGGCCACATTTTGCACCAATACAGTCGTCGTCGGTCTTACAACACCTAGTGTACAAACAAAATCCAAGTTTTCTCGGACGACTAAAATAGAATGGTCCTGCAAACGAAAAATAAATCTCATTATACTCGTACATTTATCAAAGCTATCACTAATTTTCAAAAAATGAAGATTAATGTCAACTCATTTATATTTGTGATAATTCTATTGTAGTTAATTATCGGGACTTAATGTCAACTCATTTAATAGTATGATTTAAAACATCAAATTCCTTTAATCTTCACTTATCCAAGATCCACATCGTATGCTATATTTAGTAGGCGTTGGACATGCATTCCAATTTTTTTTTGGAATTTGGAATTTCACTAAAATTTCAATTGAAAATGAAGTTGTGTTTGGTTATAATTTTTACAACGTTTTTGGATGTTTTTTTTTTCAAAACCATAAAATATGATTTATACCCACAACTTATAAAAAATATCAAAACCACCCCAATTTGATTATCCTACTTGAAATAAACAATCAAAATGCTATTGTTTAACTGTTATCATATTCTGCTTTACTGCAATACACATAAGATGCAAAATCAATATCACATTTTCTAATTCTACTAATACACAGAGAAGGAATTTAAGCCAAAAATAACATAAATATGAACAGCTATTGGGGTTATTTTATAAATTTTAAAAATATAGAGTAAAATTGTTACACTAAAAACTAGCAAATTCCCATTTTCAATTAAAAAAACTGGTCAGAACCAATTTTTCAAATTTGAAAATGGATTTTCAAATGAAATTAGAAAATTTGGTAAGAATGGGATAACCAAACATTGTTTTCAAAAAAAAATTTGGAAAAAAGGAAAAATTTTGTATGTCCAAACGGGATCTTAGAAATTTCACTTAAAGAACGTGATACTAACTCAAGAAGCAAAAAGATTAAATTATTTGCACACACTAAACTTCGAGAGCTTTAAACTGAATGTTTATCCCAATATACTTCATATATACCGTTAAAAATGTGCCAATTATCAATTTTTATACGTCCTATAACTAAATAATATTTATGTTTTTTTGACACATTAAATAATTACTGCAAATTGATGGTTAGACTCAGAGGTGGATTCAGGATTTGAGGCTTATGTGTTTCTACCGTAATTTCAAATTTATATGTAATAATAATTGGGTTCACAGTTACATATTTAAAAATATTTAGTAAATTTTTTAATATAAATACAGAATCTACGCAAGAGTTACTGGGTTCTCGGGAACCCGTACTCAATGCTCTATGTCCGCCAGGATGGAGTAAAAACTAATCAATTAGAACTATAACTTTATATGATCCATTAACATACCATCGCGAGTCGCAACAACTTGGATCAGTTCTTCTGCATCAAAATCTTTTGATAACGAAAGTTGTAAAACATTCAACTCAGTTGACTTGATCTCCTCATTCGCCATAAGTTGAAAAGCTGCCAAATTGGTCATAAAGTTAGTGTTGATTTTTTTTTTTATATCTAAATACAATCTATTTTATAGTCGGCTTTGAGTGAGGGAAAGTAGTGAGAGAAGAATTCGAACATGTAAATATAATAAAGTTGTACTAACCAGATACATAAAGCAAGAAGGCTAGAACAATACAAAATTTCGTTGGAGAACTCTTGCCATCCATTATTGTCAATGAAGAAAAACTACGATTGTGAAAAAGAAGTTGCTGACAACTGTATTGCCTCCCTGATAAATTTATAGGGAGAGCAACAAGCATTTTTTTCCTTGTTTAATAATAGGGGTAGTTAATTGAGTCAGATAAAAATGATATCTGTTTTACTAAATACAAATTATTGATTATGATTAAACAAGATGAAAGTGACATTCCACCAAACATAAACAAATTAATAGTTTCAACAAAATTAAATGAAAAATAACGTTCTTACTACCAAATACAAATAATATGCCGTTGCTTTTAAAAATACGTTCTTACTACCAAATACAAAATTAGATGCCATTGCTTTTAAAAAATTGCAAGAAAATTTTATTAATACAAGATGATGGTTATAGAAAGTAAGAAAGACCATTATACTTAGAAGATTCTCTTACTAAAATGCAAAGAAGTACTAAAAAATAAATACTTTTACTATATATTAAAAGTCTAGAAAGTAAGAAAATATATTACAATAAAAAGACAAACTCATCCCTCTCACGGTCTTACCATGTAAATCTATACTTGAAATATGAGAAAATTTTGAATTTAAAATTTTGAGATAGATCAGTTTTAGAAAGTATCTTATCTCATAATATTTTAACATTCGTACCTTCTAAATACAAATTATTGATTTTGATTGAGCGAAAGTGACATTCCAACCACCATATACAAATTATTGATTTTGATAAAATTATATGACAAATGACATTCCCACTACTACATACGAATAATAGGTATCTTATCTCCTCTACAACTTTTCACATGTTACACTTTTTATTTTATCTACATCGTCATAATGTGAATAATTTCTTTATTAACGTGTTATTGCTTTTAAAAATGACAAGAAAAAATTTATTAATACAAGATGATAGTTATAGAAAGTAAGAAAGATAATTATACTTAAAGGGTCCTCTTACTAATGTAAAGCAGCACGTAGTTTTAATATCTATTAATAGTCTAGATAATAAGAAAGTATATTACAATGAAAAGACCAACTCATCTGTGACGACTCAACCTATCGTTTTGAGCTCTGTCATTTTAGTCAGTGATTCGAGATTTTGAGTAGCTTCATATGATGTATTTATGACTTGCACATATGGTTGGTTTTAATTTTTGAGAAGCTCGGGATTGATTCGGAAGAGTATTTCTCAATTTGGAAACTTAAAGTTAGAAAAGTTAATCAAGGTTAAACTTTTAAGTAAACGACCTCGAAATCGAGATGTGATACTTTCAATAGGTTCGTATGGTGATTTTTGACTTGGGCATATGTTCGAATTTTGATTTGCAGGTCCTTAGAAAGTTTTAGCTCTATTTGTCGAAAGTTGACAATTTAAAGAATTGGAGGGTTTATAAGTTCGACCGGAAATTGACTTTTGTGTTATCTGACTCCTATGGTACTTTTGAGACATTGGATATGTTCATTTGGTTGATTGGAACTATGTGCAAATTTTGTTTGTGATCCGGAATGTTTAAGTATAGTTCGTACGCGTTCGGCGAAGTTAGAATATTTGAAAGTTAAGAGAATAGTTTGATCTTCGATTCTTGGTGTTGATGTTATTTTTGGTGGTTTGAGCCTTTGGATAAGTTTGATTAATGTATTTGTACTTGGTGGTCCCATTGTACTTGAGTATTTTTTGGGTCATTGGTTGAGAGATTAGTTAATTTAAAGATTTGAAGTTTGACCACGGTCAACATCGGGTCAAGACAATATTTTTTCGGCAGTGCAAGAAAGTTCGTAGATTATTTTATCATTGAAATGCTTATATAGTTTGTGTCCGGAAGGTTCTGGATAAGTTTTCGGGTGCTAAACTAAGATTTTTGTCACGACCCCAATTTTTCACCTTAGGATCTCGTTATGGCACCTAGTCTCTAAGGCTAGGAAGCTTAAAATGAATAGAGAAATAGCGGAAATAATAATTAAACTTCAAACTTAAACCATCTAAACTATCATAATAGAACTCAATAATACACCCGACAATAACTCCCAAAAATCAGATGGAACTGAGTCAAAAGCTCTATAAAAAAGTACTAATAGTCTCGTAATACAAGACTGCTTTGGAACAAGAATAAACAGTAGAGTGTCTAAAAATAAAAGGTGATTCTGAGGCTTGAGGACGTCGAGGAGGTATACCTTGAAGTATCCTAATGTAGATATGTTCCCTTGTTTATTGCTTATTCTATGTTCACTCGTGGTTACGTGACTTGCCGGGGTGGTTGGTTTGGTTCCAGAGATGTTTCTGAGTGAATTGGGACGCTTAGTCCCAAGGTTGGAAGCTTATGTTGAAAGAGTTGACTGATTGTTGACTTGTGTGTAAACGACTCTGGAATGGAGTTTTGATGGTTCCGATAACTTCGTATGGCGATATTGACTTAGGATGTAATGATCCGACTGGTCGTTTTGTATAATTTCACCCTGTTTCACTTTTTGATGCTTCATACATGTGTACTTTAGGTTTTTTGACTTACGGGGTTGATTGGTTTCGTTTAGGGAAGGTTTTAGGTTGATTTAGACCCTTTGACCTTTGTCATAGAAGCATAAGTTATTTATGTTGACCAATGATTGACTTTTGTGAAAACGACCCAGGAATAGTATTTGGATGGCTCCGATAGTTTCGTATCGTGATTTTGGACTTGGGCGTATGC
The DNA here is from genome assembly GCF_000715075.1 of Nicotiana tabacum. NCBI lineage: Eukaryota > Viridiplantae > Streptophyta > Magnoliopsida > Solanales > Solanaceae > Nicotiana > Nicotiana tabacum. The sequence goes on along the minus strand of NC_134093.1, from coordinate 50,633,719 downwards.
CCGGAATCGAATTCGGAAGTCCGTAGGTTTATTTGTGTTGTTTTGGCGAAAATTGGCAATTTGAAGTTAGATGTTTGACCGTAGGTTGACTTTTGGCTATCGGGTACGGAATGTGATTTTGAGACTTGGAATAGGTCCATTATGTTATTTAGAACTTTTCTGCAAAATTTGATATCATTAGGAGTTGAATTGATAGCATTCGAAGGCTTAGTTGCAATTCTAGAAGTTCTTGAAATTTACTTTGAAATTCCTGTGTTTTGGTGTTCGATTCGTAGTTCTATATATTATTTTTGTATTATGATTGCGCGAGTAGGTACGTATAATATTTTTTTACTTGTGTGGATATTTGGTTTGGAGCCCCGAAGTCTCAGATGAGTTTCGGACATGCTTCAGATAGTTTTAGACTGAAAAACAGAATTTGGTGTACTGGTGCGTCTGGTGTCACAATTGCGACCTTAGCGGGGGATCACATATATCACAATTGCGAAGGTGACTTAGGGTTGGGCTAGGCTCGCATTTGCGACAACTTTGTCTCTTTTGCGAGGGGAATAGGGTTCACAAATGCAAACCCATCTTCGCATTTGTGAGAAATTCCCTAAGCCCGTCAGTGCCACAATTATGAGCTTTTCTTCGCAACTGCGAGGGTTCGCAATTACGAACCCATGTCGCAATTGCGACAACTGCAACTGAACAAAAGGTTAGAAAAGTCGGAATTTAGTCTCATTTCTCATATTTTAGAACTCAGACTCAGTAGGAGGCATTTTGGAGAGGGAATTTTCATATACAAATATTAGATAAGTGATCATAATCAATTTCCAACTATATTTCATGATTATATCTTAGATTTAACATCAAATTTATGTGAATCAAAGAGGAAAAATTGAAATTTTTCATCAAGTTTTTGAAAAATAAGAATTTGCGTTTCGAGAGTTGATTTGGACTTTGATTTTGAAACTAAGCATATATATGAACTTGTGGGGTTATGGGTAGTCGGAATTAACCCTGCGACCCGGGTTTTGACAGGACGAGCCCGGGATTGACTTTTGTTGACTTTTTGGGAAAAGTGTAAAGATTATAACTTTATCTATTGTAATTGATTTCTATTATATTGGTTGATGATATTAAGTTAATTTTGGTTAGATTTGAGCCCCGTAGAGGCAAATTTTAGGGGAAAAGTCATTTCCTAGGGTTGAGTCGGCCTAGTTGAGGTAAGTATCTTACCTAACCTTGTGTGGAGGAACTACTCCCTATGAATTGGTTTGTTGGTGCTAATTGTACTATGTGAAAGCCATATACGTAAGGTGACGAGTCGGTACACGGGCTTTATTTGGTATTTGACCGGTTTAGGCTATTTAGACTCTTATTATGCTTTTAATTGAATTGTCTTAACATGTTATATCTTTTATTGTTAATCCACCATGTCATATGCCAATCTACCCTTACATGCTTTATTAGACACTATTAACACTTGTTTCACCTCTTACTTGCTAATTTGCTCTTATATGCTTTAGCTGAAGTTATTGTCTTCCTTGTATTTTGTTACATCTTTAAATTGTTGAATTACTTGTAGTTGAAGTTGTTATCTCATGAAATATCTTATTGTTGAGTTATTGGTGTTGAAGTTGAGAAATTCGTTACCACATTGAAGTGAAGTTGTTAATTGTTTAGATATCTTTCTTGTTGAGTTATTCACTTTTATTTTGTTATTGGTGAGATTCTTGTACACATTGTGGTTGAGCCATAGGCTTTTTGTTGTGCAAACATTGATATTGTTCATTATTCTGGCACGTTGTGGCATATGGGCACTTGTGGTACGAGTTGTGATTACATTGTGATATTAATATGCATGCGGTGGTATAAGGCTTGGGGTTGATACACATGCGATGAGATAAGATAGGTTTGATACGCGTGTTGCTAGTAGGGAAAATACTTGAAACCACGCGGTGTGATAAGGTGGATTAAAATGCGGGTAGCTATTTTGGGAAAAATAATTTTTAAAAAAACAACTAAATATAAGGCTCCCGCGGTGATATAAGGAAAGATTGTGATTGAAATTATGAAAAGTGAATGCGAGGCGGTACCTTAGTTGTGATTATTGCTGTGCATTTCATATTGAAATGAGTTATTGGTTGAATAGTTCTTGTATCATTATTTCTTCCTTGTCTTATCAGTTTTGTTTGTATTTGACTATTGTAGTTCGCATTATTTTCTCCCTTCTTATTACCTTTAGGCTTACAATTCTGTCTTTAGTCTACATTATTAACATGTTTCGTTATCCTTTATTTCTCTGTTTCCCATTACATCTTGTCATTACATTTTTGCTATGTTATTCATGTCTTAGTAGGTGTCTTGATCTGTCCTCGACACTACTCTACATAGGTTAGGCTTGATACTTACTAGGTACCATTGTGCGTACTCATACTACGCTTCTGCATTTTTGTGCATATCCAGGTATATCTGCCCAGCTATTTCAGGTACATCTGCCCAGCTATTCTAGAGCCTTCAAGGTATACATGCTCGAAGTCCGCAGGCCTCGGAGTCACCTTCCGTTATCTTCTCAGTATTGTTATTTCTTTTATTAGACATTGTTGTAGTAGGTGTTTTGTAACATTCTGTAGAGTTTATGACTAAGTCTCACCAGGTTTTGGGAGCACTGTAGTTGTGATTCAATTTATAGTTTAGGAAAGTTTTCACAAATTTTCTCAATTTCTCCAACTCAAAACACTAATTAAATGATGTAATCTATGATGGAATCATGAATAATAATCAAATCCGAATCAAAAATACTTACCCCGATCCAATCCTTGAAAATCCTCTCTAAAATCGCCCATAACCGAGCTCTCTAACTCAATAGATGAAAAATGGAACAAAACCCTCTATCTCCACTATTTCTGCCTAGCTATTCCGCACGTGTGACCTCCCCGTCGCATCTGCGACTCTGCTTCTGCGGTTACACATCTGCACCTATGGATTCCACTTAGGTACCCGACCAAGCTCACCTGCGGGACCACTTTTGCGATCCTCACTTCGCTGCTGCGAGTCTGCTTCTGCGGAGAGTCCACTACACCTGCGGTCCCTCGCCAAAAATCCAAATTCCGCATCTGCGAAACCATTCCCTTTTCTACAGTTGCGCATCTGCGCGTCTTCATCCACACCTGCAGAACCTATGCACCAGGACAAATCTCATTTATGCGGCTTAGAGGCCACTTCTTCGATGCCACACCTGCGGCCCAAAGTGCGCAAGTGCGATTGCACATGAACTCAGCAGGCCTCCAAAATCCATCAAGTCTCCAATGAGTCTGAACTCAACCAAAATCACACCCGGGGTCCCCGGGACCTCGTTCAAACATACATGCATGTCTCAAATGACACAACAGACCTATACCAACTCCTGGAATCACAATCCAAGCAAGATATAAATAAAGTCAATCCTCGCCAAACCTATCAACCTTCCAAACATTCAGCTTTCCAATTTTTGCCAAAAAGCCCCTAACCAACCTACGGACCTCCAAATCCATATTCGGGCATACGCCTAAGTCCGAAATCACCAAACGAAGCTATCAAAATCTCATTTCGGAGTCGTCTACACAAAATTCAAACTTTCGGTCAACTCTTTCAACTTAAGCTTCCAACTTTGGAACTAAGTCTCCCAAATCACTCCAAAACTCACCCGAAACCAAACCACTCACCCTTAAGATTCATCTTCCTTGCCTTCCCTATCCGTGATTCTCTCCTTTCCTCTCTCATCATCAGAAATTCAAATCCCCTAAATCTGAACCCTAACCCTAGAGATGAAACCTCAAATCGTCATTGACCTTTCAAATCCATGGCATGCATGGTTAGACCAAAAAGGTGGAACTTTAACTTACTAGATTTCTTCCTTCGTCTTTTCAAATCGAAGTAAGCCCAAGATGCTAGTTGGCTTCATCATTGATATTCGACACACAGAGGTCAAATGCAATGACCTTTGGGTCTTAGGGTTCTGACCGGCGGTCTCTTACGCTTCAACGGTCGGTCTCTCACGTCTTTTTTCTCAGATAAATATTATATTGACCCGGCCTGTCGTTTTGAGAGTATTAGTGATGATCCCCTATTTATTTCTCCCTCTATTTCATTTTGTCGTTACGTGACTTGCCAAGGTGCTCGGTGTCGGGTCCGGGAGAGTTTCGGAGTAGAATAGGACACATAGTCCCTAAGTATGAAGTTTGAGTTGTAAGAGTTATCCGTAGTTCGAATTGTGCGAAGATAACTCCGAAATAAAGTTTTGATGATTCCAATAACTTCGTATGGTGATTTTGGTCTTAGGAGCGTGTTCGGATGTTGATTTGGAGGTTCGTAGGTCATTTCGGCGTTACTTGGCGAAAGTTGGAAAGTCGGATAATTTTTGGAAAGTTTTACTGGGAGTGAACTTTTGATATCGGGGTCGGATACTGATTCCGGAAGTGGGAGTAAATCCGTAATGTTAATTATGACTTGTGCGCAAAATTTGAGGTCAATCAGACTTGATTTGATAAATTTCGACACCGGATGTAGAAGTTAGAAGTTCTAAAGTTCTTTATGCTTGAACCGATGCACAATTCATGTTTTTATCATTGTTTGATGTGTTTTTTGGCCTCGAGTAGGTACATTATGTGTTTTAGGACTTGTTGGTATATTCGGATGGGGTCCCGTAGGCCCCGGGTGTGATTCGGATTGGAACTGGAACAATACCTGCGGAGGATTGGCCGCAGGTGCAGTCTCACAAAAGTGAGCTCTTGGTCACATAAGCGAGTTTGGTCATGCCCAGCAGTGGTCGCAGAAGCGGAAAATATTCTGTAGAAGCGCCTTCACTTCTGCTATGGCAAGGGGCCCAGAAGCGCCAATGGTCGTAGGTGCGATCCTAGTTCTGCAGATGTGGGCCCTTATCCGCAAAGGCGAAAGCCCTGGACTTGAGTGTTTTCCCCACCTGCGATTGTTTTTCCACATGTGCAGCTTCGCAGAAGCGATTCTTGGGCCGCAGATGCGGTTTGACTGGGCAGAAATAGGGAAAAGTCTAGGGTTTGGTTTCATTTTCACGTTGGGACTTTGAGAGCTTAGATTGAGGCGAGATTTTGCGGGATTTTCAGAGGAAACATTTGGGTAAGGATTCTTGACTTATTGTTGATTAATTCCCACTAAGCGATCTTCGATTTCCTCATCTAATTAAAGTTTTGGGTTGAAATATTTGGGGAAAATGTGTAATGTTCTTAGACAAAATTCTTGAGTTTTAAGGGGCCAAATGAGGTCGGATTTGGATAACTCTTGTATGGTTGGACTCGGTATTGAATGGGTGTTCGAATTTTATAATTTTGGTCGGGTTCCGAGATGTGGGCCCAGGTCAACTTTTTGGAGCGATTTTTCAATTCATTGCTAAAGTCGTAGTTTCATTATTTAAATTAGTTTCTTATAATTATATTTATAGTATGTAATTGTTTAGGCTAGATTCAAGCCGATCGGAGTTGAAAAATCAAGGGAAAGGCCTTCTTATTGATTGATTGAGCGAGGCTTGAGGTAAGTGACTTGTCTAACCTTGTGTGGCGAAAATCTCCCTTAGGATTTGGTACGGTTATGGTATTTTCAATATGTGAGGGTCGTGTACGCTAGGTGACAAGTGCGTACTCGGGCTAAATGTTAAAAATCTATTTTTTGCTAATTAGTTCCTTTTTATTCCCTTAATTGAGTTACTTTAGCACGTGTAGTCATCATGTTTAGGCTAATGTCACATGTCTACGTGTCTTATCTCTTAATTGTAATTTGCACAACATGCTTAGTTGAATTACCTGCTTTCGTGATTTCGTATTTATTCTTTAATTATAGGATTACTTGCTGCAATTTCATTGTTCCAATTGTTATGTGTTGATTTCGTGATTTATGGTTGAGATGACTGTTTGGCTGTGTCATGAGGTTTCTGCCATGCGGAGTGTTATTGTTGCATGAGGTTTCTACTATGCAGAGTGTTATTGTGGCACGAGGTTTCTGCCATGCGGATTGTTATTGTGGCACGAGGTTTCTGCAGTGCGGAGTGTTATTGTGGCAAGAGGTTTCTGCCGTGCGGAGTGCTATTATGGCACGAGGTTTCTGCCGTGCAGTTATCATTGTTTGCACGAGTTTTCTACCGTAGTGTTATGAGATATTTACTTTTTGGACTACGAGGTGGTACCTCAGGAGTACTCCTGTTGTTTATCTCTATTTGCTGCATTGTTGTTGTCGCAATATTTGTTCCTTTAACTGTAGGATTGTGCTCTCTTACGTGTTGTAATTGTCCTCTTTGATTCCGGGTTGTTGTCTTCCATGAATTTCTATTGTTACACATCTCTGTCATTTCAATACATCATTATATCTTCCGCTTTGTTTTTTCTATTATTTCCAGTAGGGCCCTGACTTGACCTTGCCACTACCCTATCGAGGTTAGGCTTGGCACTTACTGGGTACCGTTGTGGTGTACTCATACTACTCTTCTGCACATCTTTTTGTGCAGATCCAGGTTCGTCCTACCAGACCAGATATCAGTGAGCTAGTCGGAGACTTCAAGGTATATCTGCTAGTGTCCGCAAACCTTGGAGTCCCCCTCTATCCTTATTATGTTGTATGTTGTAACTATTTCGAATCGTAATTTTTATTTATTTCATATGACGAGGTTTGAGTTTCAGCTTTATATTTAGTTATTTAGCATAATTGTTAGGCTTACCTAGTCTTAAAGACTAGGTACCGTCATGACATCCTACGGAGGAAAATTGGGGTCATGACAAAAATCCTTGCCGATTTCCCTTTTGTCTCTTAGATATTTTCACTCGATCTTGCTTGCATCACTTGGTATTCGTCACTCTCCACTACTTAGTTTGAATTTGTGAAACCCTAAGGCTTTAATGGCCCACTATAAATAGGGCTTTCAATTCTCTCACCAACAAGACCTAACAGACCAACAAGCACTACGAAATCCTAATACGAGTACCAAAACTATCAGGATTGCAAAAGCTTTGGCTCTCTCACTCTCTCTCTAATTATTTTCTGGTTTTTTGATTCCGAGTTCTCATTGTTCAAGGCTTGAAGCTTTGGTCCTTACACTGCTGATTTGAACCTTCGTTTGGTCTGCTGCACCAAATGAGGTCAATATACCTCTTCCCCTTCTCTTTTATTATCTTGTTCGAAACTATGAATGCACTGTTGTACTTCTGTTAACTACTTTCGTTTGTAATGGTTGTCACTAGTTTATGACTGTTCGTTCTAGCTCGTAATAATTTGTAACAAATTCATGGATGATTGTTATGCTGTTATGAATCTCGAGTCAGTTTGGTTGAGTTATTATATGACTTTATTTACTATTACCATGAATCGAATAGCATGTATAATTAAGTCCCTTAATATGTTCTTATAACTTTCTATACTTTTCCTGATTTCAGATTTCTCCAATGTCTTGTTGTGATCTTTATGTCTACCATACTAGCCCTGTTATTGTAGTATGTTATTGTGTGCTTGAAGTTGTTATTTGATTATTTTAACTAAGATGGATATGAAATGTTCAAGGTTTAATCCTTCATTGCTTAGTTGAAGTATGTTAAGTTTAATTGTTTAAGGTGTTTTCTTTCTTCACATGAGCATGTGTTAATCTGAAGCAACATCTGAGTCATTACTATGAAAGTCGTGTGTATATATTAATTGATAACCATATCTGTGAACTTCATTATATGAAATATTTTCATTAAAGTAATTAGGTTAATTCTCTAACAAACCCCAGAAATTATTCATGTTTGTATCCTGCCATGACCAAGCTGTCACTTTTGAACTAGGCTAATATAATATCTATTGCATCTGAGTATCAGTTGTTATGTTAGTAAGTCGAATAGGACTCCCTCGTGTCCAAACATTTATATTCAATCTGTACATCTGAGTTAAACCTAATTAGCATGAAGTTTCTCCTGTCTTGAGCATCATTCATCACTCATATTGGTTCTTTTAATCTAATGGAGTACAATTCCATTTTGGATAAGGATCAGATTGCTATTATGATGCTGGTGTATTAGTCATGATATTTGAGTCCACTCTCATCCCCTTATGCATCTCTATGATTCTATTGATTGTTTGATTAAACTGATAACTGATACGTAAGTACATACACTGATGTTAATGTAATTTCATATTGCACGATTATGAAATTATCTCATACTGAGACTAAGTTTTCCCTTTATACGTGAAGTATAATCCTAAATGCATTTAGCATACTCCCTTTATTTGATAATATCTTTAGTTTCTCTTGAACTTCACATATGATGGCCTCATTAGTAGCTCTTCCATGGCCTAATCTCTGCCCAGTCTCTTTTGTGTATGCTAGTAACCCTATGATATCCAACATCTCTGTCTGAGTGACCACATGTATGCCTACCTTGTTTTCAAATCTTTAATGCATTCTCTTAAGCATACATGTTTTAACTCTAAAAGGACTTCTGTCACTACTGCTTGAACATGAATGCCTGCTTTCATTCAAATATGATTGATTTGAAGTTATGAATTTCAAAAGATATAGATATGTTTCTTGATGCTGTGAAACTTTGTTAAACACTCTTAAGGATTCTGATTAGATTTGTGAACTTGTTAATATCCTCAGAAGTTCTAATTATGATTTGTGATATGAATATATGTGTTCTGATTGTGATTACTATCCTTAAATTCCGCCAATACTCCTTGAGTGCTTTGTTCAAATTGTTAACCTATGTACACTTAAGGGTCAATGTTTAACCAATCTGTGATTAATATAATTGAGTGTTGTTAATATAAACACACTTATGAGTTATTACACACTAGAACTATATTCTTTCTTCCTTTAGGGTGTTTGGTATCAGGTCTATGGTCCCTTAACAATAGCAGGATAAGTAGGTTTGAAACTCACTTTACTTAAGGAACTGTCTAATGTGTTAATTATCTGCTTAGTTTTGAATATGATTGTAATGGTACATACATAAACTGCCTCTTGCCTCTATGGTATTCTGTTTGGTCTTCATAACTTGGGTATGCTTCTGTGGTAGGGAATGTCATAGTGGTGGGTTTGTATTGAAAGAGCCTCATTGGCATTCAAACCTATAGGGAAGAATTAGTCGTTAGTGATTAAAGGTATTTGGGAGTAGAGTTCAACTCTAGATTGGGCTGCTCTTCCCGGCACAAGCATTGCTCTGGGCCTTGAGACCCTTGGGAACTTTGAAGTGTCGGGGATTTAAAGGGGGCATCGGCCTTGAGTAGAATTCTCTCCTTAGCCGATAATGCATTGACACTTGTTACTCTCTCTTTGGGTTTGGTATTTAATGACAACGAAAGGTGTTCAATGTGGATCATTTACTATGCATAACCTCCACATTAGTCTGAGTTTTCTTAGTATTTAAATAATGTCAGTAATATTTTCTTTTAGTCTTTGCTTGTGAATTTCATATATATATATATATATATATATATATATATATATATATATATATATATATATATATATATATATAGTATTGTTATTCTAATGACCTTCCCTTTTTATTTGGACATCAAACATAATATTTTGGTATATTCTATCTTTACATATGCACAACTCTGTTTAAACTTTAAGGTCCTTGCATGCGATGATCTCACATACCTCACAGTATTTCTAACACATGTGACAGAAGGATCAATTTCTTTCAAAGCATCTTGCACAATTAGATTAAGTATATGAGCCATGCATCTCACATGAAGATGCTTACCACTCATCATATTAGTTTTTCACATACCTAACGTTTTAGACAATTCTTTGACTGTGACTTCATTTGAAGAAGCATTGTCCACGGGAATAGTGAACAACTTGTCTAATTTCTATTCAAGCAAATAATTACTGATAGCTTTAGTCATCTCTTCACCCTTATGACTAGTGATAGGGTAAAAATTTAGTATTCTTTTATGTAACTTCCAATCCTTATCAATAAAGTGGGCTGTCAAACACATATAATATATTCTTTGCAATGAAGTCCACGTGTCTATTGTGAGGCAAATATTTGGTTGTGCTTCTCTAAAAGTCCTTAGATTTTGCTTCAATTCACTATAAACTTCATAACAATCCCTTGTTATTGTTCTACGAGAAGGAAGACGAAATAGTGGTTGAGCTATTCTTATAAACTTCATAAAGCCTTCCTTTTCTACAAAGCTAAATGGTAGTTCATAAATAACTATCATCTCAATTAAAGCCCTCCTAACCACTTCTTGATCAAATTTCCAAAGCGATCCTCCATCCTTTTGGCAAGGTTGAAAGTTTATCCTTGTTTGAGTATTATCTTTATCAATATTAGGTGGGTATTCTTTGCATCTATTCAAATGATTTCTCAATCATGATGTTCCATTCCTAGATGAATCGGTAGCATAAGCTTGCTTACAATGTCTACACCTTGCTTTACCGACCCCATTTTCCTCAAATTTATCAAAATATTTTCAAACTTCGGATCTACATTCTATAAATTTTATTTTCCAAGAATCTTGAGTATAAATTGTGTTGGCATTGCTATCTTCAGTAATATGTAAGCTTTCAGTTGAACCAGCATCACTTACTCTACTTTCATCTGCCAACTATACAAAATTAAACAGATACAAAGCCTAAAGCTAATGTTATGAAAATAAGATGTGTAGATGAAAATGAGAGACAAAAGTATGATTTCACCTACGTTATGCATCAATTGAATAAGCACATTTCAACAAGCCTAAAACTCACATCTTTTAACTAGCAAAACCCCCAAAAATAATGATTCTTTAAATGCTCAAAAATTGATTATTGTCAGCATAAGAAACTAAATGAAATATAACAAGTTGAAACTAATATAAAACCTGAAGATTGATGAATGAAGAAGTTATGAACCTATTGAAGACTTGAAGATTAAAGAATGAAGGTCAACAATGAGAAAACAAGCAGTCGTCGAGGAGAGGAGTCGCCATCACCGAGGTCGTGAAGTTGTCGTCACCGTCTTTTCTATTGTAGTCATGAATTACAGCAGTTGCCAAGCAGTGTTGCAATTTTGAGAGAAATTTAGGGTTAGAAAATAGAAAAGGGAAAAAGGGTAAGCAGAAGCTATTGTCGTAACTAAGTCTCTAAGCCTAAGGGACTAAGGCCTAAGGGATTAGGGAATTAGAGGACTTCGGGGTGTTGGGTTTAGGCTTATTGGGATGGAAAATAAAAATAGAGGTGGGATTGGACTTAAAATATTTTGGTATTTCGATATACCAAAATATCAAAAACTAAATATCGAGTACCGTACAAAAATACTGAAATACCGAAATATCTGTACCGAAGAATACTGAAATACCAAAATACAAAATTAATTAGGTTGGAAATTCAGTTTTTCAAATTTTATGCCCACCCCTAATGAGATGTGTTCACTATGTTATGGAGATGGGCTAGTCTGTAGGACTTGAGTCCAGGTTAAGATCGCAGTTTGGGCTCGGTGGTTTCAGTAGTATGAGTATGTGCTTCTGCACTTATATGTCTTGTAGTGTACTTATGAGTGGGATTGATGGCTCAGTGAGCAGTTGGATAGCTATATGATGAGTATTATGTGACTGTGGAATAATGGTTTGGATGTGAGGAGAAGAATTTTGTTTGGGATGCGAAAGGACTATGGATGCTTGAATTCTATCTTAATGTGTTGTATAGTCTTGAGTTATAAGTGTGTTAAGGACCTTTCGGTTGCTCATTTGTGGAATGAAGTATATTGTTATTTCTTGTTGACGAGTTTGGACTCGGGAAGATTAAGTGATTGCATAGTGCTTATGACTATAATAGGGTCATAGAGAGATGCCAGTTTTGAGGCTAAGAAGGTGGGTTATCTCCTGCGGGGTGGACTACGGATGTGTGATCCTTATGATGTTTCTATGGGGAGTTTTCTTCTATCAATGGGTTATATGTGTTGCAATTTTATCTTGGATTGCTTGAGGATGAATGTGTGCTTAGCAGATGATTTGAGGTATTTCATGATTGGTTCTATATGAACTTATGAAGTGTTTAGTTGAATTACAGTGCGAGATCATGGCGGTTATGGAGTAAGGGTATCTTTGGTTACCGGATGTTATGTTTTGTGGCTATGAGCAAAGTGGGGGAGTCTACTATCGACGGCTAGATTGCATGGTTATGTGTTATATTAGTTTTTGTTTGAAGCTTATTTGTGGATCAGTTATGATTTGAAAGGGTCTGACTTCGAGGTTAGTGCGAGCAAGAAAATTGTCGGATGCATGATGTATTATATTTCATGGGCATATGAGAATCTTTGAATTATTTAGGTTTGTTAGTGTGGTGGTTATAGTGTGCAAGGATTCACTCGGTTGCATAAAAGATGGGGGGTTACTTCTTTAGGCGTTTGTGTGTTAATGGAGCAAAAGTTGTTCGGCTCGTATTGGCGGTGCATTGGAGATTAGAGAAAAGTGGATGACTCTTGAGAAGGTTCTAATGAGTTCAAGATTCATATGTGGTATTTGAGGATTCTTGGAATTGTATATTGCTAAGATCTGAGATTGCATTGGATGGTGCTGAGATTTGCAGTATTTCTGTATCATTAGTGATTCTACATTTCAGTATCAGAAAGGCAAAATAAACAACTTGAAATTCACAAAAGGTCTCCTCAAAGTGCAGTCTAGTTGCGGTACATTGGTTGATTAAGAGGGAATACAGTGGCTTATGGGCCTTAAGAGGACGTGGTTTCATGCTAGGATCGCTTGTGGTGAGCTTTGGGATAAGGATTGTAGTGTACTGGCAAGGAGAAGTGTTAACTTGAAGGCAAGTTGAGAGGGACTCAAAGAAATAGGTCATCTTGGTAGTAGTTTGATTAGCAAGGTAATAGAAGTGATCGGTTCCTTTGTTGGCGAACTCTACAAATGATTTATGGCAATACTCTTGGGCTTGGCAACCTGTGTGACTTGGTTGAGTTAGAGGAATTTTGTTATGATGGCTTGATTTTGTGCTAATGAAATTCAAAGAGTTCTCGATGATTTTGACCATGGCTTGGAACGGATATTTTTAACAAGCATGGGGAGTATGTTGTGTGTTGTGATTTTCTCTTGGATGGGGGTCAAGCGGAAGGTTTATGGCTGACGGAATGTGTATCCTACTTGTGATTTAGGGTTGATAATGGGGTTCTCATACTTTCATATGATAGTATGATAGATGCGGTGCACCGTGTGGGATTGAGATTTGCATGCACAAGTTTGCATTCAGTTTTGAAGGGGAGGTCATGGGTTCTAGACAATATGGATGGTTTTAGATGTTTAGAAGAATTATGGCACTATCTAGTATCACCTGGGAAGGGTGTACAATTTCGAAGGCGCATGGTGTTTTGACTTGCAAATATTTGATTTGAGTGATGGAGTCTAGTATTCTAGGGATTTGAAGACAAGGAGCTCTCGGAGGTAGATCGTTCTTTGGTTGCGGACTGTGAAGATATGGCCAGAGTTAGACAACTGAAGGTATGTGTTATGGATAGGTTACTGGGGGCTTTTGGATGGCTATTACCTATTCTTGGATGATTGGAGTTGATTTAGGGGTCATTGGTAGGCCTATTGAGAATGTGTGTTCTACATCGGATCGGGTTTATTTACTCAGCACAACTATTGTTGAGGGGTGTGTCAATGGTTAGAGTTGATCTTATTCATGTTCTGATATGTTCCATGAGTTACTCTCCCATGCTACGCTGGGTTGTGAGACTTTTGACTATTTACACACATGATGCAGTTTTGTTTGGGACTTGTGGCGAAATTTGAGCAAGACGGATCTCGGGGTGTTGAGTGGTTGATTGCGCCTTGGTTAAGGTCTTCTTGTTTCGATATATTGTGCTATTAATTTCTCCATGGTTATGGTCATTCACTTCGCGTGTTTGTTGTTGATATGCATATGGTTGTTGATTGTGAGCATCACGGCTCAAGGTATTCCATATGGACCGGTGTTTGGATTGGGCCACCTATCGCAATGGAGTTATTTTGGGATAGGATCCTTTGTGCTTATTTCGTGTGTTTTGTTTCTCCTTTGTGTGATGGGTTCATAGCATTTCGCTTAGTAGTGGTACCAAATTAGCTTGCATGACAGTTCTCTCATTTTATTCTCTTTCCATCATTGGGTACATTCGAGTTGTTGCTTGTTTGGTGCGCGGATTGCACAGTTAGCTTAAGGTGGTGTTGGTGTGGCGTATCGGCCGAGCAGCTTGTACTGAATGATATGAGGTTACTAGACCTAGAATGAGTGTTATCGGATTTGCTTAATGTATGTTTGGAAGAATAATGTCATTAGTCATCTTAGAATTTGGCTATGGTTCTTGACGGGCGAGATAGCTCCACGACTTGTTAATATGATGAATGGTTATGAATTTCTACCTGTTTTTTTTTGGCAGTGTACGAAGGTTCAGAACAAGGTTTTTATTTAAGATGAGGTATGTCGCTGATACCGGGTTTAGTAGTGAGCAGCTATTGTTGTCAGAAGGTATTACTATGAGTACGTGAAAGATTTGGTATATCATGTGATTATATCTTGGAATATGGTTATGGCTTGATATAGCTTTGTCAGACTTATATAGTGCTTGGATGCGAGAATCGGGTCTTATAATGAACACCGGGTGTTGGAGATTGGGTTCTAAGGTTTATGGACTAAGTTTGAAGTAAGGATCTTCAGTTAGGTTATGTTGTCGGGCTTATATGACGTAGGATCACCCATGGGTATGGTGAGTTTATACAGTGATTTGATGGCTTTGGAACGACTCTTGGCACGTTTGAAAACGAACGTATGTTTAAGTGGGGGAGAATGTAATGACCCGACCGGTCATTTTGAGCATTTGCATTTCCATTATGGGGTTTTAGGCCGTCAACATCTTCACATGATGTATTATGATTTGTGTGTATGGCCAATTTTAGTTTTCGAGTGGATCGGGAACGATTTGGAAGAATGATTCTCATTTTTGACGCTTTAAGTTAGAAGAGTTGGCAAAGTTTGACTTTTTTGTAATTGTCTTCAGGTTGGAGTTTTGATGGTTCCGTTAAGTCTGATGGTAATTTTGGACTTGGGTGTATGCCCGGATTATCATTTGGATGATTCTAGAAAGTTTTTGGCTCGATTTAACGAAAGTTGGCAATTTGAAGGTTTAAAATGTTCATAAGTTTGATTAAGAGTTGACTTCAATTTTATCGGATTTGTATTGTTGTTACAGGAGTTGGAATAGGTTCATTATTTCATTTGGAACTTGTGTGCAAAATTTGATGTGATTCCGGGTTCTTTAGGCGTGTTCGGCGTAAGTTTGGAGATTGAAAATTTGAAATAGTTATTTAAGCTTGATTTGAGGTGCAATTCGTGTTTTAGATGTTATTATGTGTGATTTGACACCCCGAGTAGGTCTGTGTTATGTTTTGGGACTTTTTGACATGTTTGGACGGGGTCCCGAGCGTCTCGGGTGAGTTTCGGGGTAGTTTCAGACCATTTTCTGTCATGTTTGCGTTGCTGGTTTTGCTGGTGTCAGCTATGAATCGCGTTCGCGAGAGTATAATCGCGTTCATGTATAAAGGAATTGGACTGAAGGAAATTGTTCTTCGCGTTCGCAGGGGAGGGACCGCATTCGCGAAGGTTGTTTGTTTGGTCCTCTTCGCATCCACGTAAAGTCAGTCACGTTTGTGATGGGGAGCTGGGAGCGGGTAGTGTTGCCTTTGTGTCGTGAGGTCTATATTAAGATCGTGGAGGGTTGGATTAGTTTTGTATCACGACCGTGAGCCTGGGGCCACGAACGCGTAGTGTATTTTCTGGCAATGTTCATTTAGTTCTTCATGATCACGCAGCGGGTCCCGGGGTCGCGAAGGGTACACCTGAAGCAGAGGTATAAGTTTATATTTTCGGACTTAGAGTTTATTTTATCACATTTGGAGTTTGAGAGCTCAGATTTGGGCGATCTTTGAGGGGATTTTCACTACTTGGATTGGAGTAAGTGTTCTTAATTCGGTTTTTGATTATTATTCATGATTCCATCTTTAATTTTGGCATTTGATTGATGAATCTAAAAGAGAAATTGGGAGTTTTTGTCAAAACTTTTCTAAAGTGAATTATTGGGTTTTGAACATCGATTCTTAGTCGGATTTGGATGAAACAAGTATGGTTGGACGCGTATTCGAATGGGTTGTTAGAATTTGTGTGTTTTTTCGGGGTTCGAGGTGATGGACCAGGTTGATATTTTGGTTGGTTTTGAGTATTTGTGTCACGCCCCGACCTCGAGGAGCGCGACTGGCGCTTAACCGAGATACCCCGGTCAGCAAGCCTGCACAATGGCATCTACCCAATTCACCCATTAATAAAGAGGAGATATGTTTCATTAATTAGACAGTAAGAGGTCATGTGAATAACACCAGTTCATTTCCATTAGTTACATCATTAAGAAGTCTCCAAAATAGTACAGTACACTATACGTTCGTAGTTGAAGTGGAACATGTGATACAATTACAACAATTTTAGTTTACTTTCCCAAAACAAGATACATCCCACACTATGTCTACGGAGCATCTAAAAGAAACAAAAGAGTGCTACGACAGTGCCAGCAACAAGGCCCTAGCTATACCTCAAAATGCTATGTACAAACGACAAGAGATACAGGACCCCGAAACGAAGTGGGACACACCAGTTTAGCTGAGGAGAGGGTGTGTTGCTATCACTGATCAATACAACCTGTTATAGAATCACCTGCATCCATTAAAGATGCAGCCCCTGGTAAAAAGGGATGTTAGTACATATGGAATAGTACTAGTATGTAAAATTAAACACCCTCTAAATAGAACGAGTAACAGAAAACGGAGAAGGAAACATGAAATCAATAAGAGACTCAAATATTATCAAGGTGTCAAGTTAGGGGAAAAGTAAATTTCAAGTAAGTTTTAATCTTTTTAAGTTGGGAGATCCTTAGCACCGATACACCACCGTGTTTTTAGCACGGAGTCCGATCTCATTCCGATTGGATAAGCCATCTCACCCTGAGACATCCACTCACAATACCACCATGTGCGCGACATAGCGTCCGATCTCTTCCCGATCGGCTAAGCCATCTCACCACAATGTCGTGTGGATCGACAACACATCACATCTCGCTAGCAATAATCCCATCCCATTTAAGGGGAAAAATCTCAACACATCAATCTCATCCCATATAAGGGGAAACAACCTCATCACATTAACACAGGAATTTACCCCTCTATCACTCTTACACCGGCACGTGTAGTTTCGGGGTTAGGTTATTTTGACCTACCATTCCTCCATGAGTAAATGATACTACCAAAGCATTTATTATTTAAAGGATTTACCACTCATTTCATAAACACACATATAATTCATTTCATTGGAACTAATGGCTATAACACAATATCATCCTTGGCACGTTGGCCGCACATCATATTTCATGCTCTCTTCTTTCACTTTCAAATTTCATAATGGATAATCAACAACA
Source organism: Nicotiana tabacum (assembly GCF_000715075.1). Classification (NCBI taxonomy): domain Eukaryota; kingdom Viridiplantae; phylum Streptophyta; class Magnoliopsida; order Solanales; family Solanaceae; genus Nicotiana; species Nicotiana tabacum. Next base: position 50,616,257 of record NC_134093.1, on the reverse strand, counting down.
AGGCTTTTCAAATTAAGACTTAAAATATACATGTGATCAAGTAAGGGTGTTAGGCCCATGGAGATTTCTTACATAATTTGGCATAACAGCTTCCATTTGAACTTGCCTTGAAGTCGCAACAGTTTAATACATGACTCATGCTTTGAACATGCCCCCAAAGAATCAACATAATATTATAAGAATATTCGGAACACATTTTGAACATATATATATATATATATATATATATATATATATATATATATATATATATATATATATATATATATATATATATATATATATATATATATATATAAGATGTATATTCGGAATAGCAAGTTTAAAATGAACAACTCAGAACTTACATGAACATCGTGGCATTTAGTTCTAAGAGAGATGTTTAGCCAACATACCTCACCTTGAGCTTCCTTAAATTACTACAATGTTCATAAATCTTAGCCACTTCGATCTATTTGGAAATACAACAAAAATGAACACAAATTAGGAAGGAGTTCATGGTTCCAACTCATTTGAGCATTTTATCAAACACTAGGTAGACATTATGATTTCTAGCTTCTCCTATGGTGGATTTTCTTCACCCCACAACCCAAGGTCTACCCATTTGAGCTCAACTACCTTTCCACAACTCATGATTGTACATGCATGCATATATACACTCTCACACCCAAGAATCACACTCCTCATTAACCATCTTCTACCCCCAATTCAAAATTGAGTCTAGGATATGGAACCTTACCTCTTGGATGAAGAACTTGTGAGTTTCTCCTTGTAAATCTTCCAACTTTTGAGAAAGAAATAGTAAACAATTAGCTTAGGAGCTTTCCCTCTCACTCTATGGCACTTCCTCACTCTTAAATATCAGATTTTTGCTTCAGAAATGGCCATTTACATCTATATATCGAAATAGAGTCGGGTTATAAAAACCTGAAACTGGACCCTCCGAACACAGCTCTACAGTCATAGAATGGACCGCAAAATGGATATGCGATCCACAAAAAGGGCCGCAGAAGTGATGTTACAAATTGGGTTGTTTGGGTCAGGTTTGCAGACCAGTTCTGCGGTCTGCAGACCAGTTCTGCAGTCGCATAATGTGTAAAGCCCCGTAAAATTTCACCAAGGAATATAAAGTTTTGTGGTGCCGAGGTAGGTTGATGTGTACTGACTTTTTGGGTTAAGAATGCACTCGGGAGTTGATGGAAATATTTCGCAGAAGAAGGTGATTTGTGGTCAGTTTCGCGACCGCAGAACCACTCCGCGGGCCGCATACCCATCGCAGAGTTGAGCAGAAAATGGTTGAATTTTAAAGGTCATTTTGCGGTCCATGCTGCGATCGCATATCCATTTCACGGTCCGTATTTTCTCTCGCGGATTTGGCTTGAAGAATTTTGTTGGATGATTCTGCGACCGCATAAGTGGTCTACGGACCGCAAACCTTTCACAGAATGGTCCAGACCAGCCTTGTTCTTCGCATCATTTTCGCGGCCCATTTTCGGGCCGCATATCTGTTATGCAGTCCATTCTGCGATCGCAGACTTGGGTTCGGGGGGTCTATTTTCCTATTTTTTATAACCCGACTCCATTTTGATAAATAGCCTTAGGGTCTCATTTTGAAGCAAATGTCTAATGATTTTAGAGAGAGGTAAGAGTATTGTAGAGAGAGAAGGAGGAAACCTAGCATTCTAATCACTCATTTTTGCACCAATCTTCAAGAATCAAAGAAGCCAATCACTAGACCACCATCTATCCAGGTAAGTTCCTGTCCTATACAACCCATACAAGTTATTTTAGGGTCTAAGTATATTGTGGGATTGGAATTAGGCCATGCATGTGTCAATAGGTTGCAGTATGCGGGGTTAATGAACCATTTTGAGTAGTTCTTGTTAAAATTTGTTGAGGGAGGAAGGGATTACCATTGTAGAACTGTGTAGACTATTTTGCATACTAGGTGTTTGAAAAGATTCCTAAGAGAGTTACACCATGAGAATCCTTCTAATTATTATCCGATTTTATCTATCTTCCTATAGATTGGTATTACTAGAAGTGTTGGGACGTTGTAGTAACTTAAGGAAAGCTCAAACAAGGTGTGTTGGCTAAACTACTCTCTTAGAATTTAATTCCATGATGTTCTCGTAAGTTTCACGTATGGTTGGTTCAAGTTCTTTATTCCCTTCTGTAAACTCGATTGTCCTGAGTAAGCCACTATCGAGAATTATGTATTCAAAATGCATTCCAAATATTCCTATCACATTGTGTTATCCTTCAAGAATGTTTTCAAGAATGATATGTGTATTAAAATGTTATGGCTTGGGTCATGTTTCAAATCAAAGTCCATTATGCTTAACTTGGAAAGAATACTCCATGAGTCTAAAACTCCAATTGCTTATATGTGTACCTAAAGTCTAAATTTGAAATTCCTTATTGTTGATAATCTATAAGGATGCTTGAAAGTGAAAGAAGTGGATTGGAGATATAAAGTGTGGCCAACGTGCCAAGAAATAAAGTTATACTTATGGTCAATGGTGTCGAGGAAATGAAATGATGTGAGGAAGGTTATGAAATAAGTCTTGATTCAGATGTTCCAAACTAACTTCGAAAATAGATTTTCCTAAAAGCTTATGTACCCAAGTCATGCCCAAATATGGTTGTTTTAACTAATGCTATGCTTTGTAAGTATTTCCAATGTGTTTTGATCACTTATATCTTCATGAGTTGAAATTGTGTATTGCCCTTTTAGGGAAAAGTATTTCAAGAATAAATAATGTGTTACTCATTTATGATTTTAACTTGTGCTTCGATTGCCAATCATTTTACTCCATTTCTTGGAAGAAATCCATTGTATTTAAAGTCTTCGTTACTAATAAACCTAAAGTTGTGTTTTTCGGAATATTCTATTTGTTGATATTTATGATGATGATCCATGAAAGTAAAGAATGAAAATATGGAATATGAAATACGGCCAACGTGCCATGGATGAAGAATCATAAGCATGGCCAAGAGAGACAAGGAAATAACGATGTTGTGAATGGTTGAAAGTACTAATGAAGGTATTTATAGTGTGAAAGATAATGAGGTGAATATAACATATGTTTGTACTTTTGTTTCCCTTGTGTGCAAAACAAAATATTTTTGGGAGTATCATTAGCAAATCGAGGAAGGGTGGGTCGTAAGGCCTACACCCGAAACTACACGTGCCGGTGTAGGAGTGGATTATGATTATTCCCCTTATTTGGGATGAGATTAAAATATTGATGTGATTGTGATTATTCCCCTTAATTGGGATGATATTGTTGATAGCCCTGGATTTAATGTCGACTCACACGGCATATGTGGGGAGACGACCTACCCGGGTGGTGATCGGATGCCATGTTGCACACATGGTGGTACTAATCTTGGTAACACCTTTTTTTTTGCATCACATGTCTAACCACATTGTTCGTGGGGAGATGGCCTAACTGATCGGGCGTGATCGGACTGCATGCTAAAAATACGGTGGTATATCGGTACTAATGATCTCCCAACCAAAAATATATATTATTTTCGTATTTTCAAAATTGTTATGTTTTAACTGGGCATTTAGATATTGTTGATTATGACTTGTTGTTTCTATGGTTTTCCCTTTCTTATATTGGCATTCTATTTTGAAATAGGACATTTAGCTTTACATACTAGTACTATTCCATATGTACTAACGTCCCTTTTGCCGAGGATGCTGCATCTTCAATGGATGCACGTGGTTTGTTAGCGGGCGGTTTTGATCCTCATTAGCAGTTACTCTCTGTTCAGCAGATTTTGGTGGGCCCTACTATGTTTCGGGCTTTATGTCATTTGACATTGTACTTTATGTTTTAAGGTATAGCTGGGGCCTTGTCGCCGGCACTTCCCTGCTACTCTTTTGTTGTACTTAGAGGCTCCGTAGACAGGTTATGGGTGGTGTATGATGTTGGGAATTAAGCTAGTAAGTGTTGGTATTTGGGAAAACATGTTTTCATCATATCTATAAACTTGTAATATTTTGGAAATCATATAAGAATATCCTTTAGTAATGGAAACGATTGTTGAACACTTGACTCTTCTCATGTCTATCACTTGTACTGGTTCTTATATTGTTAATGGGCAAGGTTAGGTAGAAGGCATCCAGCTAGGTTGATTAACTGAGATATCTCGGTTGAGCGTTGGTCGCGCTCCCCGAGGTCGGGGCGTGACATAATGCGCCACAGAACTCCCTTCCGAAAATCTTCATGATGGGTCTGAGATGGAATGTGCGGCCCGCGAAATGGTTATGCGGGCGCATAATGGACCGCAAAGCAACCTCCAAAAATGGGCCATTTCTCTGCTTCACTCTACGGCGGATCTGTGGCCCGCAGAGTGACTCTGCGGTCATATAGTGGACCACAGAAATGCCCTGTTCTGCCAAAAACGTTTCTTCAACTCCCCAATGTGCTGTTCAACCCAATAAGTTTGTACTCTACAATCATCAACACATAAGTCTATCTTGGAATCACTAAACCCCAGGTTCTGGGTGAAATTTTACGGTGCCTTACAATTTGATTAAAGATTCGACCTTTATCGTTTGGGTTTGATTCCTATGCATTATTTGATGTTTTTGAGTTGTTTTTGGCTAGTTTCGAGCCGTTCGAAGGTCAATTCGTGTGGGATAGCACTTCTAAAAAATTGTTTTGGCTTGTTTGAGGTAAGTATCTTTCCTAACCTTGTAGGGGGAATACCCCTTAGGATTTCACTACAATTGCTTATTTGTGTTATGTGGAATGCAACGTGTACACGGGTGTTATGTGTGGTTTGTGATTGGAATAGGTCTCAGACTATTAATATGCCTTAATTTGAGGTTGTATTCTTTATGAACCATGCTTAATCACTTTCTGAATTGTGAACATGATCATTACACTAGTTTTTAGCCGTAGTAATGCTTTATTTTTTAAAGACCCATCCACACTTTACTATTTTACATGTCCTTGTGCAATTGTTGATAAATGTGAATCCGCCCGAATCGGATTTTTTGAGGCTCATATCCATGATAAAAACTTTGGCATTATTGTTTGTGAATTTGTGACACATGTGGACATGTTGAGCAAATTGCTTGGGTATTGGCACGAGGTCTTTATTGTGCGAGCACGAGGTCATTGTCGTGCGAGTATGATTGATATTGGCACGAGGTCTTTGTCGTGTGTGCACGAGATTTATTCCATGTGAGTATGATTATATTGGCACGAGATCTTTGTCGTGCGAGCACGAGGTCATTTTCGTGCAAGTGTGATCGATATGATCACGAGGTCATTGTCGTGCGAGTGTGATCAATATGGGCACGAGGATTTGCCGTACGAATGTGACTGGTATCGTAGCACGAGGTCTTTAACATGCGAGTGTGACTCATAATGTGGGCACAAGGTACCGTGTGTGTACATTTTTCGTTGATGACTTGTTGCTAAGGCTGAGCCTTTACTAGCACCGAATTGTCATTACTGGTTCTGATAAAATTATTGTTATCACTTTTCTGCTATAATTTCTATTGCCAGTATTTGATATATAGCATAGGTTATTGGACTAGTGAATATCACATAACTTAAACCTCGTCACTAATTCATTGAGGTTAGTCATGATACTTACTGAGTATTGACTGTGGTGTACTCATATTACGTTTCTGTACCTTGCATACAGATTTTTGGAGTTGAGCTATTGTGGATGACGAAGGCAGGCATTGAAGTCGTAGTTGCATTCCAGATTCGAGCTAACATTTGTTCATGGTAGATTAGAACCTCTTTCTATTTATGTAATCCTCAAACAGATGTTCTACATATTTCTTTTACCAATTTTGTAAATCCAAATCATAATGGCCCGTGACTTGTATTACCAATCCTTGGAATATTATATGGGAATTCAGTTATTTCACTTATTGACTACTTATTATTTTCACTAGAATTGTGTAACTTTTATTTAGCTTACCTAGCGGGTTGGGTGAGGTGTCTTCACGACTAGGTGAATTTTGGGTTGTGACCCTAAAACGTTTCTACATATGGCCTGAATTCACATGAATGTTTCTCCCAATCTAAAAAGAATTTTGGGAAGAGATTTTAATGAGATTATAGTCCTTTGATAAAGTTTCTTGTGGTTCATACCATTTGTCACTCTGACATCTGAGCACCGAGTTATGATTATTTTAGTGTAGAGTGGTACTGTTGAAACCTATAGCAGAAGTGCAGACTGGGTGTGGGGAGCACGCAAAGAACAGATTTTGGCGCGCTCCCTGTTCTAAAAATTTCAGCTTTTTAGCTTACTTAACCCCCATTTTGAGCATAGATTTTATTTTATCATTTTGGGAGCTACACAACTCGGATTTGAGAGATTTTTAAGGAACTTTTATCTACATCATTGGGATAAGGAATACTAACCTCGATCTATGATTTCTAATTGAATCTATAATTAATATTTGCTCTAAATCAAGGATTTTTAAAGAATAAATTAGGTTTTGGGTTGAAAGATAAGAAAATGTACTTTAAAATTTTGAGTGCCGATTTGGACTCGGAATTGAGAACTAATCATATATTTAGACTCATGGGATTATGGATTACCATGATTTGATCGTGGTTATGGATTTTGACAATGTGCACCTGGGGTTAACTTTTGTTGACCTTTTGGAGTTTTTTCAAAGATCGAAGCTTTATCAATTGGAATTGTTTTCTTTAGCATTTATTGACTCATCTAAATATTATTTGGCTAGATTCAAGTCATTTGGAGGTGAATTCTAAAGGGAAAGCAGTTTGAGAGCTTTAGACTAGCCCATATGAGGTAAGTGTCTTGCCTAGCTTTGATTTGAGGAAATTTTCCTAATTAATGCTATTTTTTGCTACATGTGGGGATGACGCATATGTGAGATGATGAGCGTATATTCATGTGCTATGGTTATTCATGCTCAGGATAAATTCTAAGTTACTTGACGCTTTGTTGGATTATGTGTTCTCCTTAAATTATACTTTACTTGAGTTTTAGGGCAGCATGAGCATAATTATCCGTGATAGAGATCATATTTTATCTTATGGCACCTCAATTGGGCATGATAAACTATTCTTGAGGTAGTGGATATACTTGATTGGGCCTCAGTCATACTTTATGTCGTGAACACATATTTATACTTGTTATTCTTATGATACTTAAGCCTCCTTAGTCATGTTAGAAATCATGTTTAGGCCTTATTGTAATATTTGGAAAAGATGGCTCTTAAAATATTGATGAGCGTTCATGGCACAATGGGTATTTTAGTGCAGGTGAGGATGAGAGTCATGCATTATATTATGTTTATTCTTCCCTCATACACACATATATGCATCCCAGCTTATTTATTACTATTACATATATGCATCTTACCTTGTTTGCTACTATTACTTATATGTGTCGTACGTTGTTTACTACTATTACTTATATGCATCCTCCCATGTTTGTTACTATTGCACATATGCATCTCACCTTGTTTGTTACTGTTACAAATATGCATGGTAAGGATGAGAGTTATTGGCATGATAGGTGTTTCTGTGTAGGTGAGGATGAGAGTTACTGGCGCGGTGGGTTTATTCGTATGGTAAGGGTGAGAGTTATTAGCATGATGGGTGTTCTCATGCGATTTGATATGATTATGATCCTTGTGTGGTCCTTTCAATTATATGATTATTGAAATGAGTTTTAGTCATGCATTAACATTTAAGATTCATGTAGACGCATTCACATAAATGCTATTTGATAGTTGATGTGAAATTGGATCTTGTACATGCATAGAATATTCATGTAAAAGTATTCAAGTAAATACTACTTGGTGTACCTTTTCTTCTTTGTATGCGGATTTGGTGCCTTTGTATATGTTTTTGACCTGGTTATTGGTAAAAGCATGTTGTTATCTTCTTCCTTCAATGTGCACCTTCTTGTTAATATCCCTTGTTTCTTAGTTATTTCTTTGATATTTTCTGTTATTATATATTGCCTATAAGCTGCACGGGTTACGCAAAGTGAATATATTTTGTCTAATGCTAGCCACTATTTCGCTGAGGCTAGTCAAGATACTTAGTGAGTACATTGGGTTGGTTATACTCATACTACACTTCTGTACCTTGTGTGCGAAATTTGGAGCTAAGCGACTGCAGAGTAGATGGATAGACATTGAAGACCTCAGCATGTCAGTCTTTAACTACCGTCTTGTTTATGGTAGTTTAGAATTTTATTTTTGTTTATGAATATTCATGCAAATGTTGTATTTCTTATTGCCAACGTTGTAAATTCCAAATCTTAGTTGCTCATGACTTATACTACCAGTTCTTGGGGATAGTTGTATTACTTTCTACTTTCTTATTTCTTTATTTATCTATGTTAATGAGTTTGGATGATGATATATATTAATTAGCTTACCTAGAGGGTTAGGTTAGGTGCCATCACGACTTGATGGGATTTGGATCGTGAGAAGTTGGTGTCAAAGCTCTAGGTTCAATGGTTCTATGGGTCATGAGCTTGTCTAGTAGAGTCTTATCTTCGAGAGGCTACAGGGCATTTAGGTAACCTCATTTTTTTCCTCATCGTGCGGGTTTATTTTAGCTTGAAGTTTAAACTTCTCTTCTTTTCTATTCGTCTGTCTGCGTGTTGAGAATATGTTATTTGTTTGGAACTAGGGGCTTGTAATGATGTTGTAGAAGGGCTTTGAGATAGCTAAGTGATAAGTGGTATGTGTCTAAGGACTACACTTAGAGAGTTTGGATATAGAGAGAAGGGTTTGCTTAGGATACTGCAGGATATGGACGTTTGATTATCGTCTCGAAATATAGTGTAGTCATAAACTATGGATGTATTGATGGTCGTCAATAGTTCTTAGTGGAAATGAACAAATTCTTGCATTTTGTTGATGAGTGTAGACGGAGAAGGATCAATTAATCACATAGAGGTTGTAATCATGGTAAGATCACAAAAATGTGTCGCATTGAGTTTTAATAGGTGGGTTATCCCTCGTGAATGATTTGAAGTTGTATGGTTCCTTATAAGGTTCTTATGAAGGGTTCTCTTTCAATTCAGTGAAATCAATGATGTGATTATGGCTCTAGGCCAATTGGGGAAGCTTACCATCGATGAATGGATCATATGGGCGTGCATTGTTTTTGTTTCTAGACTAAGGTATTGTGGATATGTTATGACTTGAGAAGAGTGGCATCGAAGTTGACTCGGGTAGGGGTTTCTCAGATATGTGATGTGCTACACCTGAATAATCTATGGGATTTTTTGAATGACTTATGTCTTATATTTAGTATGGTTATAGTATGTAATGGGGAAATAATCACTCGGTTGTCTATGGAAAAGGTTACTTCTTCTTAATGGGATGATGTGCAATAAGACACAGGTTGTCGGTATGTTTGGTTATGCATCATGGCACTAGAATGGAGTGGTTGACTCTCATAATATGATTCTAGTGGGTTCGAGCTTGAAGATTTGATACTTAATGATTAACCAGATACTTTGCTTCATTTGGAAATTGCGATTGGCATTGGATTATGATGAGAACCTAGATACTTATGTATTGTTAATGATGTGACTATACAGTATTGAAGAAATGAAAGGACCAATTCTATATTCATTGGAGGACTCTTTATAACGGACATCTTGGTTTGGGGTACACGGGTGTGCATGAAGAGAATGTGTGGCCGACGGATATTGTGGTGACATAGTTCCATGTTTTGAGTTCTTGGTGCTAGGTTTGTTTGAAGACCATAGTGTGTTGGAAGAGAAAAGTGATATCTTGAGAGAAAATCTAGAGTAATTTGAATAAGATGGGTCAGACAGCGATGGCTTGGACCAGCATGGCAATAGCAATGACTGGTTTCTTTGGTATTTAGGTATTATAGATATTTTTATGGTTGAACTTTTGGGTTTGGTGGCCTGAGTGACTTGGTTGATTTAGATAGATTCAGTTCTAATGGCTTGAGTATGTGTAAATGAGTTTCAGAGAGCTTATGATAGTTTTGACCATGACTTTGAGGTTGATGTCTTCTATGGGTATTGAGAGTTTGTTGCATGTTTGTAATTGTCTTGTAAATTAAGCTAAGTGTTGTGCTTCTTAGCGATAGAGTGCTTATGAGGAAGACTATTCTACTTTGTGATTCGGAGTTGATAATGAGATTCTCGTATTTACATATAGCAGCATGCCGGATGTAGTGACTTGTAGGAGATTGGAATTGAATGGCAAAGGTTGTGGTTCATTTTCTGGAGGAAGGCCATGAGTTTGAGATAACATACGGGATTTAAGATGCTTAAGAGGATGATAGTACTATCTTGTATCACTTGAGAAGAGTGTGTGCAAAAGATGTTGTGTGAATAAATCTACGGACGATTTGGCTAAATACTACAGAAATTGGGTGATTACTAACTTTTGATATTCAGATTCTTTCTACTTGACATGATAGATTGATAGGAATATGCTTTATGAGGTGCTTATGTATATACGACGTTGTTGTAACGACCCAACCGATTTGTGTATTTGAGTCACGTTTCCCTAATTCATACTTTTCGTATGTTTGTTAATTATTTTGTGACTTGCAGGGTCGGTGATGGGAGACACTTAGTCTCATTTTGGAAGCTTAAGTTGTTAAGAGTGAATTTTGTGTAAACGGCCTCGAATTAATAATTTGATAGTTCCACTAGGTTCCTTTGATGATTTTGGACTTAGGTGTATGTTCAGATTTAGATTTGGGGGTTCCTAAGATGTTTTGGCTCTATTTGTCAATAGTTGGCAACTTGAAGGTTTGGAGAGTTTCTAAATTTTACCGAGAGTTGACTTTTTGCTCTGACACTTGGAATGGGTTCGTTTTGTCATATGAAACTTGTGTACAATATTTAGTTGTGATCCGGATTGTTTAACCTTGAATATGATGCTTGGTTTGAAGTTTGGAAGTTCTTGAACTTAAGAGAAGTTCAAATTGTATTTTGGTGTTCGATTCGTTGATGTGATACTATCACAAGTGTTTGAAGGCTTTGGAAATGTCTAGATAACATTTATGGACTTGTTGGTATGATATGGACGGGGTCCCGTAGGGCTCGGGTGTATTTTCGATTGATTTCGGGCAATTGAAAATGGTTTGGGCAGTTCTGGTGCATCGCACCTGCAGATGTTTGGGCGTAGGTACAAGGTTGTCGGTGCGACTAGTCTGTCACATCTGCGGAGTTGAGGTGATCTGGAGAGCTTTGCTTTTGTGGAGAGAGGAACGCAAGTGCGACGGCGCACCTATGGAGATTAGGAGCACGCCTGCAAGGATTGGCAGGCCTAGGGGGTATGCACAGGCCTGCAGAGTCGCAGATGCGACGCTTATGCTGTAGAAGTGAAGGGTCGGCAACATTAGTGGGTCTCGCAGATGTGAGACTTTTTTTGCAGAATCGGCATTACAGATATGACGCTTTTGTCCGCATATGCGAAAGTTGCTTTAGCTGATTTATTATTATTTGGAGTTTTAGAGTCTGGCTAGAGGCGATTTTTGGGGAGATTTTTATCACTGTTTTGTGGGTAAGTAATTCACACTTGGATGTGACTATTTTTCTTGAATTCCCATGGATTTATGTACTTTAATCATGAGATTTTGGAAAACAAAATTAGGGTTTTAGCCTACAACTTAAGAGAATGAATTTTGGGAATTTGATGGCAGATTTGGATTTGGTTTTGGAATCTAATCACATACTTGGACTCATGAAGTTATGGGTAGTCGGGATCTACCCCTTGACTCGGGTTTTGACCGTATGAGCTCCAATTGACTTTTGTTGACTTTTTGGGAATTGAATAAGGATTGAAGTTTTATTGTGTGGATTTGATCGCTATGGCTTTATTTGACGTTATTGAGTTATTTTTTGCTAGATTCGAGCAGGTCGGAGGTGGCTTCTAACTGAAAGGCTATTCTAGAAGGTTGATTTAGGCTTGTCAAGGTATACTAAAGACCAAGGTAGTTATTATTCATGACAAAATAATTTTTATTTTAATATCTTAGAAAAGTTTGAGAGTATATTTTGGTTGTCATAATACGTTATTGTATTTCAAATTCACATTATTTGTTGGAAATTAGTGTGATATCTCAAAAAGGAGTGTCTCATATTGGTTAGAAAATACTTTCTTGTTCACTTTATGAAGAAAGTGTTTTTACTAGGTTAGTAAAAAGTAAGAAAAGAAAGGATTAAGCTTCCAAAAATTGATTTAGGCGCAAGGTAAAACGGGTCGATTTCCTCTCCTTCCCGCAAAATATACGCGACCTTTTGCCTTACCTTTGAAATTAATGGTTTAGACATTTTTCATTATTTCCATGAACCATCAAAGTTTAATTTAGCCAATGATCTGTTGTGGGAAGATACTGTCTACTTCCCTCAATATTTTCCCCTCAAAAGTTCGGCAAAAGTTAGGCCTCCAAGGATGTTTTCCCTTTTTTGCAGTCATTAATATTAGTGAAATACTTTTACTTAACAAAGTTGAATATCCAACCTAAAACCTTAATTTAACGAGTGGAGATCAGTTGGAATAGAATAATATGTGCTTTTAAAAAGTTATTAGCATTTTGTTTTCTAAGTAGAGTCTAACAGTATGGTATAAATGTCAGTAAATTAGTAACTCTAATCAAGTACATTAGCATGTAACTCATCTTCAATGATTTCAAACTAGCTGAGTTCGTAATTATCTGTTCTAATTTTTGATTGTTGATCACTGGGAATTCCTAAAATTGTGTTCACTTTCAAGGAAAAAATTACTTATAAAAATTACTCTATCCGTTTCAATTTATGTGAACATATTTTCTTTTTAGTCCGTGCCAAAAAGAATGACCTCTTTTTTATTTGGAAATAATTTACCTTTATGGAATGATTTATAGCTAAACAAAATATATGTGTATTATTTTACACCACAAGTTCAAAAGTCTTCTCTCTTTTCTTAAATTGCGTGCCAAGTCAAATGGATTCACATCAATTGAAACGGAGGGAGTATAATCTTTATAAGGCATAGACAAGGCAAAATACATAAGTTTCCCGTGAACTATGACCCAAATCCATGTTACATATTTTCTAGGAACGAATATTACTTTACACACCCAACATTTTCAAAGTGTATCTAAGACATACTACTTTACCCATGTGGACAGTGCGTGTTTTTCCCAACGAATGAGTCGCGTGAACAAAAGAATTTTGTGTGAGATGTCAATTTTTTTTAGTTTTTTAATATTTTAATTTGAGTCATCTTCTTCCTTTTGTTAAATTCTGCCATGGCTACTCCTTGAGCTCCACCACCCGATCTCCTTCTTCTTAAATAGATATACCACGATTACTCATATCTCTTCTCGTTGATTAGTTTTTAGTTTTTTTTTTCCAGATCTTTTGTCGAGAAATTTAGATTAGATTCAGCTGTTAAAGCTTTTTGTAGCTTTGCCAAAAGCTTGCCTCAACCTTTTGCATAGAAGATTTTTTCTTTTTTGCAGAGAAGCTTAACTTGAGCTTTACCCTTGGCGAAGTCGAATTTTCCGAAATTTTTCCAACCATTAAAGGTTGATTCAATTTCAGCGGAAAAGATGGAGTTTTAGGTGTGTTTTCTGGTGATTTTTGTTAGTTAATGGTGGCTTTGTTATTAAGTAAAAGGTGGAGGAAGAGGCTATGGTGTTTGATATTGAAGAGAGGAGAAAGACAGCCATGATAGTTTAGATGGGGAAGATGATAGATATAACTGCAATTTTAATTATTTTATTTTTAAATGACACGTGTCACTGTTTGATTGGTGCGTGATATTACACATATTCTAAAAAATTGATTAAAAAAAAGTAGTGTGTTTTCGATACAATTTAGAAAGGTTAGGTGTGTAAAATAATATTGGTTCTTAGAAAATGCGTCATAGGAATTTGGGCCATAGGACAACTTATATATTTTGTCCATAGACAATAATAAAATATGCAAAAGAAAGAGCATCAATAGTACAAAGGGTAAAGTTAGGTCTCATTCCATAACCAAAATTTTGTCCAATGAACAATTATTAGTATTTGCCTGTCTTTCCTCTCACAAACTTTTCCTCTCTTGAATCATTTTTGTGTTTTTATCATCATTAATGGATATTAAAAGAAATTGATGTGATGCTCACCCAATTTCTTGGCCCAGTGTGATGTTGACCCAATTTTTTGACCCACCTCTAAACATTTTTTTAGACCTTTTCATACTCAAAAGAAAAATTAAGAGAAAATACAATAAATAAAAGGCTTACCAGTCATGAAGATCCTGCTATGCGAAGACGGAATGAAGTCTTACTTTATATTTATATTATACAAGAGGTTATTTTCACAGAATACAATATTCTGTATTCGATAGTAGTGATATGGCAAATCATGATATCTGAGTTATACAGTAGGGCATCCTGAGATATTGGATCTAAGTTTAGTTTGTAATAACATGGTACTTTCTTTTCTGCATGTTATTACAAACTAAATTTAGATCCAAATATCTTAGGATACCCGATTTATAACGCGAAAATTGATAAATAGTCACTTTTTGGGTCGTCTATTGGAGTTTAGCTATATTTTAAATTGCTTTGGCAAAGTAGCCACTAATTAATGTGAAAATATAAGTCTGAACAAAATTTGAGTTCAGACTTTGAATATTTATAAGTTCAAAATTCAGGATTATTTCTAGAGTTTAAATGACTTGAAGCAGTAGCTCTCAATCATTGAAGTATAATGTGAATTTAAAAATCATGATTTATTTCTGAATTTTTTTGAATTTTGCACTAGTAAAAGTTCAAAAATCAGTAATCTGTTATGGATTTTGTATTTAAAGGTTAAAAAAAGAACAATGTAAAATTTAAAATCGTGAATTGTGCTTGGATTTTTTTTGGATTTTGCACTAGTAAAGGTTCAAAAATCAGTAGTTTATCATAGATTTTATATTTTAAGGTTAAAAATTATTCAAGTATTTTCAAAAATCATGAATCGTTCCTGAATTTTCTTGGGTTTTGCATTAGTAAAGGTTCAAAATTCAGTAATGTATCCTGGATTTTGGATTTTGTACTACTAAAGGTTCAAAATTGTTGAAGTACAATGTGAACACAAAAATCAAGAATATTTATGGATTTTGCACTACTAAAAGTTTAAAAATCAGGAATCGTTCCTGAATTTTAGATTTTGCAATAGTAAAAGCTCAAAAATGCTAAGTACAATGTGAATTCAAAAAATAGGAATATTTTATGGATGCACTACTAAAGGTTTAAAAACATGAATTGTTCCTCAATTTGTAATCGTAAATGTTCAAAAATTAGGAATTATTCCTGGGTTTGAAAATTAAGCAAATCTTTTAATTTCACCATTATTTATTGGGTTCCACTTGTCAAAGCGTTGAACTCTAGTACCGATTATTGGAGTTGTGTTTCACATTTAATTGGGGGAAAAAACATTAATTTAACACGATCAGTGTTACTTTGCAATTATAATTTAAAGTATGACTAAATCTGATAGCCAGCTTAAAATTAAAAGTGGCAACCTAGCTAATTTTTACTATTTGAAATGTTGAAAGAGCAAAATTCATTAATAGTCACTTGAGCTAAATTTTTAATACCCGGTAACCCAAAATTACAATATCTATTTTATAACCCAAAAATAATTCTTCTGGCTAGTCCAAAAGTACTTAACTAAGAGGATCAAATCTGCAAAGACAAATCGCGGAAAGAGAGGCGACCACGACATGGCTGCAAGTAAAAACCTTTGAATCGACGGTCGTCCGGTGCTTTGCTAGACCAAGATACAAGTCGGATAGTCTCTATGTCCGATACAGTTAGCCCAGAATCCGGATAAAATATCATCACTACCTCAATTATTATG
This sequence comes from Nicotiana tabacum, assembly GCF_000715075.1. Lineage (NCBI taxonomy): Eukaryota > Viridiplantae > Streptophyta > Magnoliopsida > Solanales > Solanaceae > Nicotiana > Nicotiana tabacum. Next base: position 50,600,400 of record NC_134093.1, on the reverse strand, counting down.
TACCAAAAAAGAGGAACTAAAATCACAGAAACAGATACAGAGAAAGAGAAATCTAGTTGTTGTGGTTGATTGATGTTGATGAAATAACTGTATAGTAGTACGTATTTCCAGAAATTCAAGGGCTGTTGATTTTGTTTAAAAGTGGTAAAGGAAAAATCATTGGCTAAAAAGAGAGGGGCAACCACCCTTTAAATAAAAATCTCAAGCTCTATTTTATTGTCTCATTTTTTTCTGGGCTAATTTTCTTTGCTGGGGAAATTCTTTGGTTTTCACCAAATAAATTTTCACATATATGTCATTAGTTGATTTTGATGGGAATCATAATTTTTAGCCCACCATTAGTATATATTTACGTGGATATTTATGTATTTCTTTCAGTGAAAATAGAATTGAATATTGGTATGTTACAAAATATATATATATAATAGACTGTCACTATACAAAAATTATATAAAATAGAATGTCACTATACAATTTATATACAATAGACTTTCACTATAACAAATATATACAAAAATAGACTGTCATTATATAAAAAATATACTAAAATAGACTGTCACTATACAAAATATATATAAAATAGAGTGTCACTATACAAAAATATACTAAATAGATTGTCATTATACAAAAATATATTATATAGACTGCCACTATACAATTTATATACAATAGACTGTCATTATACAAAATATATAGTATAAATAGACTATCATTATACAAAATATATACTAAATAGACTGTCACTATACAAAAATTATACAAAATAGACTGTCACTATATAAAATAGACTGTTACTATACAATAAATATATAAATAGACTGTCACTATACAAAAAATATACAAAATAATATTTCTGGCTATTAGATGTAATATGTTTGAGCCGGAAGGCTATTTTGTGTCAATGAGCAAAAATATGGCTATTAAAATTTTGAGGGTCACAGAGGATCGTTTTGTCATGTTGAAATGGTTATAGGCCCATTTTGCGTAACCCAATTATCCGGTCTATGCAAGTCTTCAAGGTTGATGAGTAATCACTTATGTGAGTTCAATGTCTAACTCTATACGAGAAGAATGAAATTAGCACTAATGGGTGAGGCTAAAATGACAAAGTCGAGGTTCTAAGTATGATTCGGGCTCGTGGAATGGAAAATCTTTCCCTAGATGGTTCTTTATCCCCTTGCTATCTTTACCTGCTCAGATTCGAATTATTCAAGCTAGTTAATTCCAAACATCGTATCATTAAACTCTATTGGTAAAATACGACCATAATACATGGGTAACGTGATGGATGACTCGTGGCGAGTATGTCCGCGAAGCTACGGCCAATCAAGGGTGGTCAACTGACCACCCATCTTCGAAAACATAATTATGTATATAGGTAAAATATTATGTTTTAAAGGTATATAATATATCTTATTGAACACCTTTTATCGGAAATTCTTTTTTACTTCTTTCAAATTTGAACACCCTTAAGGAAATTTCTGACTTCGTCACTGCCTCCCAATGAGGTGCCTATACATCATTAGCCCCTAGAGCCGGAGATTGAAGATCCAGGCTTCGCCTCCAGAACTGCACCACTTGTACCAGGTAAGGAAAGTTTTGGAATCGTCATACCGAGAAACTACAAGGGTCGATATGGATACTCACCCGGCGATATCAGACTCCGAGATAGACGGGATCCAATCATAACTTAGTGTGTCAGTTACGCCTCATATAAATGTAACTGACTAGATTCACGCCTACTATAGTGTATACGGTCGAAATAGTTTTGGGCCCTCGTATGTTTGATCGAGTTCGAATAATGAGCGACCAAACTGAGACTTCGAGATGAGTTCCGAAGATAGTACGGACAAGCTTCGAGCTCCGAGGCCGATCGAGGAATCGGCTCGATATCATTATCGAGCCCATGACCAGATCGAACCACAATGCAACGTGAAGGTAGTCGGAGATGCAAGACCGATTGACACTGACCCTGAATGTCGAACTCGAACTAGGGCCGAGGGCTAGACCCAAAACCGAGCTCGAGCCAGCATCGAGCTCACAGACAAGAGCCGTTGCAACCGCACTAGGGGAGAGAATCTTGGCGGGAATTGAGAAAGAGACAATTTATCATGGGTTCTCCACTAAATATTTTTTATTATAAATAAAGTAAGATCTCTCTACTATAAAAGGGGGAATCTTTGTAAGCATAGAGGACGGACAAAAAATACTACTTCTCTTATTGAAAATAAAATCTCTTGAGCTTGTTTTACTTAGCATACTCACTCTTCTTGTTCAATAATTTATCTACTGGTTTTATAGCCAAGAATATAAACATTTCCATCTTCTATGTATGATTTATGTTAAGCTATATCAATATCCTTAGAACTACTAATAAATTCAACTATATCCGATTTTTCGGGTAAATAATTTGTCACCCACCGTGGGGCTAAGGATAACAGTGGTTGCTTGGTACAAATCTGCAATACACACAAGTTTACAGCTTCGAATCAGCAATGGCAAATCCTCGATTGATGGCGTTACCTATCGACCATGAAGCCGGCCTCCAAGATGAAACCAACAACTTGATACCCAGGACTGGAAGGCCACTTAACGATAGCACTGAAGCTCGAGTTGAAGTACTTGAAATTCGAGCCGAAATACCGCTAGATGTCAATTCACAAGTGGCTCTTGAGGCAAACCAACATTCCGAACTGGAAAAAATCATTCAGGGCGGTACTCGGTCCGTAGCTTGAGACACTCATAACGTGGAGGAGATCGGAGTCAACCTACGTATGATCTTCGAGATGTTACAAGCCCAACAAGTAGAGATAGCTCAATTGTAGAGCCAAACTCAGATACAAAGCAGGCTGGAGCCCAATCCACTTCGAGAAATCACCCCCAGAACGGAGCCAGCCATAGTAAAGTCAAACGAGCAAGAATCGGGGACTACTCCCAAAATTACTAAATTGCTCGAGGAACTCACAAAACAAGTCGAAGCCAACGACAAAAGAGTTGAAACATATAATTCCAGGGTCGATCAGATTCCGGGAGTTCCACCAATGATAAAAGGGCTGGATTCGAAAAAAATCATACAAAAGCCTTTTCCCTCGAGCGCGGCCCTAAAATCAATCCCCAAAAAATTTTGTATGCCCGAAATTCCCAAATATAACGGTAACTAATCCCAATGAACACGTCACCTGTTATACATGCGCCATCAAGGGTAACGATTTGGAAGACGATGAGATCGAATCTGTGTTATTGAAAAAATTCGGAGAGACCCTGTCGAAGGGGGCGATGATTTGGTACCATAATCTGCTACCAAATTCCATCGATTCTTTTTCCAAGTTAGCGGATTCGTTTGTAAAGGCGTATGTTGGTGCCATAAAGGTTGCGACAAGGAAATCGAACCTCTTCAAAGTAAAACAAAGGGTTAATGAAATGCTGAGGGAGTTCGTGTCCCGATTTTAAATAGAACGCATGGAACTGCCACCGGTCACAGACGACTGGGCCGTCCAAGCTTTCACCCAAGGGTTGAACGAGCAAAGTTTAATAGCAACACGTCGACTGAAGCAAAATTTGATCGAGTATCCAGCAATAACTTGGGCGGATATACACAACCGATATCGGTAAAAAATTAGGGTCGAAGATGACCAGTTGGGAGTTTCTTCTGGATACATGCATCAGAACAGGACACCTATTAAAAACCAGAGGGACGTCGATAGAGAGCAAAGGTCGAACAGAGACCGATATCAACTGTACGTCACAGATCGAATGAACAACAGTTCAACGCACAATGCCGCTCGGAACAATCGAAGGAGTGATCGAGGGCAAAATTCTTGAGGGATGATGAGCAAGAGTGGCTTTGATAAATATGCCGATCCTATAGAGGCACCTCGTCTATCGGAGTACAATTTTAGCGTCGACGCATCAGGCATTGTATCGGCGATCGGAAGAATCAAAGATACTAGGTGGCCCAGACCCATGCAAACCGACCCTTCCCAGCAAAACCCGAATTCGATGTGCAAGTATCATGGTACGCATGGCCACAGGATCGAGGATTGCAGACAATTGAGAGAAGAGGTATCCCGTTTATTCAATGAGGGCCACCTTTGGGAGTTTCTCGGTGACCGAGCCAAGAATCACTTCATAGAAAAGGACGCCGCCAAAAACGATAAACAAGAGCAACCTCTGCATATCATTCATATGATCCTCGGTGGGGTCGACACTCCACAAGGACCTATTGTAAAATACGGAAAGCTCCTGACCACAGGGGAAAAGCAAACTCGAGGTTATGTACCCGAGGACACTTTATCATTCGGAATTAAAGAAGCCGAGGTCATCTCTCAACCTCACAACGACGCTCTGGTAATTTCTATCCTATTAAATAAAGTTCAAGTTAAGCGTGTCTTAGTGGATCCAGGTATCTCTACGAATATCATCCAATCTTGGGTAGTTGAGAAGCTCGGTTTACATAGTCAAGTCGTACCCACAGCTCGGGTCTTAAACGGCTTCAATATGGCCAGTGAAACAACTAAAGGGGAAATTATTATGCCCGTAAACATGGCTGGAACCATCCGAAACACCAAGTTCCACGTGATCGAAGGCGATATGAGGTACAATGCTCTACTCGGAAGAACATGGATCCACAATATGAGGGCAGTGCCTTTGACTCTACACCAAGTGATGAAATTCCCTACGTCGGACGGCGTGAAGACAGTTTACGGGTAGCAACATGCTGTGAAGGAAATATTCGCGGTCGATGAGGTAACACCGATACCAACATTATCGGCCTCAGAAAGGTCGAGCATAAAAGATGGGCGAGAAACCAAATAGCAATCACAGCAACCAGTCTCGACCGAATCGGTGAAGCAGTAAATAGAAGATGACGAGGAAGAATTTCCGCCACCAAGTCAACGATCAAAGAATTGGAGCAAGTTATATTAATTGAACATCTGCCCAAAAGAAAGGTATACCTGGGAATGGATTGACCTCCAAACTCAGGAAAAGACTTATTCAATTTCTTATTTATAACATAGATTATTTTGCCTGGTCCCATTTAGACATGAGAGGGATCCCACCATCGATGATAACGCACCAGCTGAGTTTGGACCCTAGGTTCAAACCGGTGAAGCAGAAAAGAAGACCTCAATCCGAGGTAAAACACACATTTGTAAGAGATGAGGTAACTAAACTTCTCAAGATAGGGTCAATTCGGGAAGTGAAATATCCCGAATGGTTAGCCAATGTGGTCGTAGTCCCCAAAAAAGGGAACAAACTTAGAATGTGTGTAGATTATAAAGATCTAAACAAAGCATTCCCCAAAGATTCTTTTCCACTGCCTAGCATCGATCGCATGATCGATGCCACGGCCGGCCACGAGATCCTTACTTTTCTCGATGCCTATTCCTGGTACAATCAAATTCGAATGAATCCGGAGGACCAAGAAAAAACTTCATTTGACACTAAGTATGGAACCTATTGTTAATTTATTATAATGTAATGCCATTCGGGCTAAAAAGCGCAGGAGCTACTTACCAACGCCTAGTGAATAAAATGTTCGAAGAACAAATAGGTAAGTCGATGGAAGTTTACATTGATGACATGCCCGTAAAGTACCTGCACATAGAGGACCATTTGACTCATCTGCAGAAAACGTTCAAAATTTTTTATGGAAATACAACATGAAGCTCAACCCCGAGAAATGTGCTTACGGATTGGATCGGGCAAGTTCCTTGGCTTCATGGTATCGAATCGAGGGATCGAGATCAACCCCGACAAAATCAAAGCCATCGAAGACATCACTGTCGTAGATAGTGAGAAAGCAGTGCAAAGGCTAATCGGACGGATAGTTGCCTTAGGCCGATTTATTTCGAGGTCGCCAGATCGAAGCCACAAATTCTTCTCTTTACTCAAAAAGAAGAACGATTTCGCCTGGACCCCGGAATGCCAATAGGCACTAGAACAATTGAAGCGGTACCTATCGAGCCCATCACTGCTTCACACTCTGAAGGAAGATGAGAAGCTTTACATATACTTAGCGGTATCGAAAATTGCGGTAAGTGGAGTCCTAGTTCGAGAAGAGCAAGATACACAATTTCCTGTTTATTATGTAAGTCGGACCTTAGGAGAAGTAGAGACTAGATACCCACACTTAGAGAAATTGGCACTGGCACTTATAAGCACCTCTAGAAAGTTAAGACCGTACTTTTAATATCACTACATATGCGTTTTAACCACTTATCCACTTCGTAATATTTTGCACAAGCCCGAACTATCGGGCCTATTGGCCAAATGGGCCATCGAACTTAGTGGGTACGATATCGAATATTATCCCCATGCGGCCATCAAATCCCAAATTTTAGCAGATTTCGTGGCCGATTTCATGCCAGCCCTCGTAACCGAAGTTAAAAAGGAACTCTTGTTAAAATCAGGTACATCGTCGGGGGTTTGGACCCTCTACACAGATGGTGCTTCAAATGTGAAGGGATCCGGGCTTGGTATCGTATTAAAACCTCCCACAAGTGGAATTATTGCGCAATCCATCAAAACTACTAGATTAACTAACAATGAGGCCGAGTACGAGTCCATGATTGCAGCTCTCGAGCTAGCTAAGAGCTTAGGAGCAGAAGTCATTGAAGCCAAATGTGACTCTTTGCTAGTGGTGAACCAAGTGAACAAAACTTTCGAAGTTCGAGAAGATAGGATGCAGAGGTATTTGGACAAACTACAGATAATTCTACACCGTTTCAAAGAATGGACCCTACAACATGTGCCTCGAGAACAAAGCAGTGAAGCCGACGCACTCGCAAATCTGGGGTCGTCGATCGAAGAAGATAAGATTGACTCGGGGACTGTCATTCAACTCTCGAGATCTATAATCGAGGGAAGGAATGCCGAGATAAATTCCACAAGCTTAACCTGGGATCGGAGGAATAAGTATATTAAATACTTAAAGAACGGAAAACTCCCATCGAACTGTAAATAATTGAGGGTTCTACGAACCAAGGCTGCTCGATTCACGTTGGTTGAAGATGGAACATTACACAGAAGGACGTTTGACGGACCACTGGCAGTGTGCTTGGGACCAGGAGACACCGATTATGTTTTACGGGAGGTCCATGAAGGCACTTGTGGAAACCACTCTGGCGCCAAACCACTAATTCGCAAAATCATCATAGCAGGATACTATCGGGATAGCATGGAAAAGGACACTAAGGAGTTCGTTCGAAAATACGATAAATGTCAAAGGTTTGCACCAATGATCCATCAACCCGGAGAGCAGCTTTATTCAGTCATTTCTCCATGGCCATTTATGAAATGGGGAATGGATATCGTCGGCCCTCTACCATCGGTCCCAGTTAAAGCTAAATTTATTTTATTTATAACTGACTATTTCTCTAAATGGGTTGAAGCACAGACATTCGAGAAAGTAAGAGAAAAGGAGGTTATAGATTTCATCTGGGATCACATCGTGTGTCGGTTTGGGATACCCGCAGAAATAACATGCGACAATGGTAAGCAATTTATTGGCAGTAAAGAAACAAAATTTCTCGAAGACCATAAAATAAAAAGGATATTATCGACACAATATCACCCCAGTGGGAACGGACAAGCCGAATCAATGAACAAAACTATCATCCAAAACCTGAAGAAAAGATTGAACGGAGCCAAAGGAAAATGGAGAGAAATTATGCCCGAAGTTCTATGGGCATATTGAACAACATCGAAGTTCAGTACAGGAGCGACTCCATTTTCCTTGGTGTATGGCTCCGAAGCTTTAATTGCGGTCGAAATCGAGGAACCTAGCACAAGGTTCCTACATACATCTGAAGAATCGAACTACGAGGCAATGAATATTAGCCTCGAATTATTAGACGAAAAACGAGAAGCGGCACTTGTTCAAATGGCCACACAAAAATAACGAATCGAAAGGTACTACAATAGAAGAACCAACCTCCGCCACTTCAGGATGGGGGACTTAGTCCTAAGGAAGGTCACCATCAATACTCGAGATCCTAATGAAAAAGCTCGGCCCAAATTGGGAAGGACCCTATCAAGTCCTCGATATAGTCGGAAATGAGTCTTATAAACTCGGAACGATGAATGGTAAACCATTATCGAACAACTGGAACATATCACTACTCAAACGATATTATTGTTAAGGTGTGATTCTCTCTTTTCTTTTGTCCATATATACATATTCGACGCTAACCCATTGCAGGAGTTCGATCAAAGACGTTGCTACCTCAGGTTTTAAAGTACGCGTTGCACTCTTTTTTCCTTAGATAGGCTTTTATCCCAAATGGGTTTTTCCGACAAGGTTTTTAATGAGGCAACAAGTATGTGCTACCCGAGGATAAATCAATAGTATCCGGGGCTCCTTCGTAATCAACCTCGAATACTAGGGGGCTACCAATCGAGTAAATCAAGTTCGACACAAGAAAGTTGTTTCATATCTAATTCATGTCGAACAAGGTCTCGATAGAGAAAAGCGTAAGGGCCAAATGGTCAAAATGAACCATGCCAACGTAGTTTTGCTCGAACTCTGGCACAAGATACAAACACATGTGTAATGACTTATAAAGGAGAACTTCTTCTTTTTCAGATATCTCACACTTTGAAAAGATCTTCCTGCTTCATGATTCAAACAGGCTTAAAGGCCAGCCACCGTCAAAAGAATATTTGATACAAGCGATCGTAAAAAGCCTACGGGCTAAGATATTTTGAGTTCGAGTTCGAAACAATCACTCACTCAATTATTAAAGCCTGAAAGACTATCTTACTTCGAGTTCGAGCAATCACTCACTCAATCATAAAAAGCCTACGGGCTAAGATATTTTGAGTTCAAGTTCGAAACAATCACTCACTCAATTATTAAAGTCTAAAGGCTATCTTACTTCGAGTTCGAGCAATCACTCACTCGATAATAAAAAACCTACGGGCTAAGATATTTTCAGTTCAAGTTTGAAACAATCACTCACTCAATTATTAAAGCCTCAGGGCTATCTTACTTCGAGTTCGAGCAATCACTCACTCGATCATAAAAAGCCTATGGGCTAATATATTTTGAGTTCGAGTTCGAGCAATCACTCACTCGATCATAAAAAGCCTACGGGCTAAGATATTTTGAGTTCGAGTTCGAAACAATCACTCACTCAATTATTAAAGCCTAAGGGCTATCCTACTTTGAGTTCGAGCAATCACTCACTCGATCATAAAAAGTCTACGGTCTAAGATATTTTGAGTTCGAGTTGGAAACAATCACTCATTCAATTATTAAAGCCTAAGGGCTATCTTACTTCGAGTTCGAGCAATCGCTCACTCGATTATAAAAAGCCTACGGGCTAAGATATTTTGAGTTTGATTTCGAAACAATCACTCACTCAATTATTAAAGCCTAAAGGCTATCTTACTTCGAGTTCGAGCAATCAATCACTCGATCATAAAAAGCCTACGGACTAATATAGTTTGAGTTCGAGTTCGAAACAATCACTAACTCAATTATTAAAGCCTAAGGGCTATTTTACTTTGAGTTCGAGCAATCACTCACTCGATCATAAAAAAGCCTACGGGCTACGATATTTTGAGTTCGAGTTCGAAACAGTCACTCACTCAATCATTAAAGCCTAAGGGATATCTTACTTCGAGTTCTAGCAATCACTTACTCGATCATAAAAAGCCTATGGTCTAAGATATTTTGAGTTCGAGTGCAAAACAATCACTCACTCAATTATTAAAGCCTAAGGGCTATCTTACTTCGAGTTCGAGCAATCACTCACTCGACCATAAAAAGCCTACGGGCTGAGATACTTTGAGTTCGAGTTCGAAAACAATCACTCACTTAATTATTAAAGCCTAAGGGATATCTTACTTCGAGTTCGAGCAATCACTCACTCGGTCATAAAAGCTACGAAGGCCAAACTTGATAAAATCGCCTAAATCCTTATGCAAATATTCGCAAGACATGAATGAAATCTTCACAAAGCACTAAAGCAGAAGCAAGTCAGTAAAAGAAAAAGATATTTGTATAGATATACAAAGACAGTTTACATAAATAAATGCAACATAGAAGATAAGGGCTAAGCTTCTGGGTTATCATCGAGAGCGGCTCTCCACCGGGCTCCCCCCCATTTTCGGACCCGCGCTTGCTACCATCATCATCATCATCATCATCGTCGCCATCAGAAGCCAAGGCTTCAGCATCAGCTTCAAGTTTTTATGCCCTCTTTATCTCTTCAGCAAGGTCGAAACCTCGAGCGTGTATCTCCTCGAGGGTCTCCCTCCGAGATCAACACTTAGCAAGTTCGGCAACCCGATATGCTCAAGTGTCAGCAGTATCCGCTGCCTCTCTTGCCTCCATTTGAGCAGCCTCGGCATCGGCCAGATACATAGCAATAGACTTGTCCGCCATGACTTTCGATGACTCGATCTCTGCCTTGGCCTCGGTAAGCCTTGTTTTAAGCTCCTTGATCCTCTTGGCCTGAGCCGAACCTTTTTGCTAAATGCTTCGGAGCTGAACATCGTCCGATGATAATTTGGCCAAGATAGTTTCTTTTTCTGCAGCTAGGCGGTCGGTAGTCTCCTTCCACCAATCGCATTCGGCCTTGATTTGATAGACTTCTTCCCGAAGCAACCCGATCTTTTCAACCTATTGTTGCAGCTGAGATAACGAAGAGTTAGCCTCCTCAGTTAGGTCAAATCCATACTCTAACAGAACGAGGCCCAGCTGCTTATCTAGTTCGGTCTCTTCTTCATGAGCCTTGGCCAAATCTGCTTGGAGGTCTTTTATAACCTCGTCCTTTTGGTCGCAAAGAAGCCGCAGAGCATCTCTCTCCCCAGAGACCTTCCGAAGCTCGACCTCATACTGGCTGAGGTTGGCTCGAAACTTGCTAATACCCTACACAGAAGGGAAAAAACACAAGTCAGGTTTAGAAAAAAACGAAGAAACCAAGCGCAGTAAAATCATTACCCGAGAAATGAAACGTTGGGCCTATTCTAGGAGAAGAGAAGCGTCATCAATATCGGAGACATCATCGACTCCAGTAAAGCAATCCCGAAAAGGATCCCTTACACCAGAGCCTCCGCCCACATCGGGGGTCTTCAATTCTCGAGCTTCCTTTAACGCCTCATCAGAAAAGATCGGAATAGAAGGCAAATGTCCCACTATCATAGTCCCGAGCGAATAACTCGGGACGCTCTGATCGAGACTTGGGGTATCGGAACCGGCACCGATCGGTGTAACCATCATCGGCTCAGAAGTTCTGGCGACCTCTATAGCTTTTGCAGATCGGACCACCAAAGTCAAAGCATCTTTTTCTTCTTCTTCTTCTCTTAGGCATCGGACCGAGTCCATCGAAAGAGCGATTGCCTTCCTCCTCACCCTTCGAGTTTTGGGCTTGGGGTCCTCAGACCGAGAAATAACTTTTCGCTTTTTATCTTTCCCCGGTTTCGGGACCGGGGGCTTGGTTCCTTCCTCACCACTCGAAGGCCTCAAAACGGCATCCTTGGTTATGCCTGCATGAAAGGAAGTCAGTAACAAATGGAGCATGAAAAACGTTTCGAAAAACATGAGAAATGACCCTTACCGTGATTCTTGGCCTCCCACCGGCCTTTTGCCAGATCACGCCAAACACTTTCGGCATAAGAGGAAGTCGAGGACAACTTCTGAACCTAATCCTCGAGGTCGGGTACCGCTTGTGGCATCCAAGGGGCAGCTGTTTATTAGAGGAAGATATTAGATAGAATCAGATAAAGATACGAAAAGAAACGCCTTATGAAAAACACTTACGGTCGAAATTCCATTCCTCGGGGAATGACATCTTCTCTTCCGGGATAAGGTCAGGGGTCCTCACCCAAATATAGCGGCCCATCCAGCCCCGATCCTTGTCTTCATCGATGCTCGACATTAAAGCTTTCGATGCCCGACGATGGAGCCTAATTAATCCTCGAAAGATTTGAGGCCGATACAATCGTATGAGGTGATTTAGGGTGAAATCCAGCCCCCAGCCTTGTTAGAGAAGAAGCGAAGTAGGATCACTATGCGCCATAGAGAAGGATGAATTTGACGGAGGGTGACCTGATATCTTTTGCAAAAATCGATGATCACTGGGTCGACGGGACCCAACATGAAGGGGTAAGTATAAACATTTAAAACCCTATCCACATGAGTGGTGATGCTCTCTTCTAAAGAGGGAACTTGCAACACAATCTCGGGACCCCAGTTGCAGTCTCTCCTCACAGCCTCGAGATGGCCCTCTGATATCGAGCACATGTACATCAACACATGCTCACATTGACCCGGCACCGACAAAAGATTTTCGACCCTAAAGTCGATCTTTAGGGTACACGAGCCAGGAACATATTCGTGGGGAGGCGGCTCCACCGTCGCCTTGTCGCCGGCCGGACGTGAAGAGAAAGCTTTCTCCTTCTGAGGTACGGTTTTTGAAGTTTTTGCCATTGATATAAGAAAAGAGAAGCAAAGGAAGATGAAAGGTTGATGATGCCAAACGATGGTGAAGGCGGCTCTACAAGCGGCGAAATAGAAGCAGAAAGATTAAAAAGTAAGAAAATTTGGAAGATAAAAGTGGTAAATAATAAATGGAGGGGTTATTTATAGGTTTGTACCATGACGGTTCAGTATCAGCGGTGGCCGACTACCGTCTGACATGTATTAAATACCTTGAAAGACTAAATCGACGGGACATCTATCATGTACGTCATGATCGAGCCCAGTAAAAATGTCAGCTTATAACCCGATCGAGCCGTTAAAAATCATATCGCTTCTCACCACATTCTTCCTGAGAAACGAGGGGACTATCTGTATACGGTCGAAATAGATTTTGGCCCTCATATGTTTGATCTAGTTCGAATAATGAGCGACCAAAGTGAGACTTCGAGATGAGTTCCGAAGATAGTATAGACAAGCTTCAAGCTCCAAGGCCGATCGAGGAATCGACTCGATATCATTATTGAGCCCATGATCAGATCGAACCACAATACAACGTGAAGGTAGTCGGAGACGCACAGACCGATTGACACTGACCCTGAATGTTAAACTCGAACCAGGGCCGAGGGCTCGACCCAATACCGAGCTCGAGCCAGCATCGAGCTAACAGACAAGAGCCGTTACAACCGCACTAGGGGAGAGAATCTTGGCGGGAATCGAGGAAGAGACAATTTATCATGGGTTCTCCACTAAATATTTTTTATTGTAAATAAAATAAAATCCCTCTACTATAAAAGGGGGAATTCTTTTAAGCACAGAGGACGGACAAAAAATACTACTTCTCTTATTGAAGATAAAATCTCTTGAGCTTGTTTTACTTAGCATACTCACTCTTCTTGTTCAATAATTTATCTCCTGTTTTTATAGCATATCCTTAGAACTACTAATAAATTCAACTATATCCGATTTTTCGGGTAAACATATAGATAATGCGAGTAACAGACAAGCGAAAAATTAGGAGAGCACTTATGTAAAGATTAGAGTATAAATACCCTTCTTCCAACATTTGTACTCGTTCTGATTTTATGCATTGCTAATGTTATCATACTGAAATTGCTGCTGCTCTCCCTTCGTCACGATCAATTCAGAGGATTATTCAATAAGAATTTCTTTACTTTATCTTTTCCTCATTGTTTTGTTCTCATTTACAATTATTTATGTCGTTCTTCTATTTTTCATTGGTTGGATTGAATTAATTGTTTGTAGCATATTATATAAATTTAATTGATTTAGCCTATTAATCAAATTTTAGACCTTGTACACAATTCTTCGTAACAAAAGTTATTTCTTGCATACTACTCCCTCCATTTGAGTTGAATGTCATGTTATGGTTTTTGAGATTTAGCTTAATTGGCTTAACGTATGATATAAGACCATGGTTAAATATCTCTTTGAAAATACAAAATATTGTTCCTATCTGTTTCAATTTATGTGAACTTTTTCCTTTTTCGATATTTGAACTATATAAACTTTGACCTACATCTTGAAATGTATTTTTAATTATATTGACATGTGAAAACACACTCGAAAAGCGAAAAGTAAAAATGTTGATATAAACTGAAACGGAGGGAGTAGCAGATTATATAACATACAATTTCCATGCTTTATTTAAACAAAATGATATAAAATATAAAATAAAAAATTAAATCTTGCATTAATCATTTTTACAGAGAAATCTTGGGAAAAGGGCAATAGAAATTGATGGAGTATTCACCGAAATCACTACAAGGCAAATGGAAAAATCAGATTTGATTGATTTCAAGTGGGTAACGGATGAAAGAGTCACCCGTTGTTGCACCGTGTATGCCTACATTCCAGAGACCAATCTTTAATATTGGAGTAAAAGGATTGTCACAACAAGGCTATTGGAGTCTTCTCTTTGAGTCCCAAATACTGGTTCAGATGAATGCGGACTTGCGGAGCAGACCTTGGATTTGCCATGGCTTATAAATATTGGAGCAAAAGTGTGAGCTATTAATTAGTCGGTTATAGTTATGGGGCCCAGTAGTTAAGTAATGTTTTCTCTCCTGCAATTCCTCTCTTCTCTCTCGAGTTCATCCCTTCATTATCAAACTTAATCATAAAGTGCTTGGATGAATTTGGAAATTGATCTCAGATTCACCAAGCTCACATGGTATCAGAGCACTAAAGAGCTGTAATTCCGCAAATTCTGTTCAATTTGGCTGAAATTTCATCATTGCCTTCCTCGCGAAGCTGTGACTAACGATCATCAATGGCGACCAAAAAAATCTATCACGCACATCCTTTGTTTGTTCATCCCTCACACACTCCGAGTTCGATTCTGATTCATATAAAGCTCACAGGTTCAGAAAATTATGAATTGTGGCGTCGTTCAATGCGAATTGCTTTGCAAGCTAAGAGGAAGCTAAGGTTTGTACTTGGGACGTGCAAAAAGGATTTGTTCCAAACTGAATTGCATGAGGACTGAAAAATATGCAATGCAATCGTGCTTTCCTGGATCATGAACATTGTCTCTCCGGATCTACTTAGCGACATTGTCTATGCATCTAATGCATATTTGGTATGGGAGGATTTGAGAGAGAGATTCGACAAATTGAATCGTGTTAGGATATTTCAGTTGCATAGGGAAATTGCTACTATTTCACATGGAACAAATTCGGTCTCTGCATATTTCACTAGGTTGGAGGAATTGTGGGCTGAGTACGATGCAATGGTGCATATTCCTAATTCGAAGGAGTATATTGAACACCTTCAGCAGCAAATGCTAATGCAGTTTTTAAGTGGTCTCAATGAGACATATGATCAAGCAAGGCGTCAGATCTTAATGAAGACTGTGGAGCCAACATTGAACCAAGCTTATGCATTGATTATAGATGATGAGAGTCAAAATTCTAGTGCACATCCAGTCTTGCCAAACAGAGGAGATCCAGTTGCTATGCAAACAGGCAGAGGGCAGATGACTGTGTAGAATAACAGGGGACAGTACAAAGGAAATAAGCCATTTGTGAAATGTGATTACTGCAACAAACCTGAGCTCTCTAAGGAAAATTGCTACAAACTAGTTGGCTATCCAACTGATTTCAAAAACAAGAAACCATATGCAGCTAACATGACAACTGGTGACTTGGAGAGTGACAAATCAACACGTCAGGATGAGGGAAATGTTTGGAGAGATGTTATTTTTAAGGAGAATATCTTTCCATTTGCCAAATATTATTCCACAACTCAAAATGCAGAAGGAATTGCAAGCAGTGATTTAGAGGAGTCTGTTGAGGGGAGTGGTGTTGACAATAATGCAGGGACTGGCACTGCAGAACATGAAGGAAATGGTGATATGCAAGACTCACCAACAACAAATGCAGATGATGGTGCAAATGTAGATGATGATGCAAATGCAGATTACAACAATGCACCAACAAGTAGCAGTGCAGTTCCAGAACAACACTTAATGCAGGAAGATGAAGTGAATCCTCCAGCAACTCTTGAACAAGAGTCAACTGAGATTAGAAAATCAAAAAGAACTACAAAGGAACCCATATGGTTGCACGACTATGTGACCACTACAAAAAAAAGTTCCTCTTATCCCCTATCCAACTATCTATCCTATAACAGGTTGACTAGTAAATGTAGAAGTCTTTTGGCTGGAATCTCAGCATTAACAGAACCAAAAAACCTTCAGTGAAGCATCTAAGGACAAAAGGTTGATTGAAGCCATGGAAACTACAATCAAGGCTTTAGAGGACAACAAAACTTGGGATGTTGTTAATCTTCCAAAGGGCATGAAGGCTATTGGTTCAAAATGGGTGTACAAAATAAAATATAAAGCAAGTGGTGAGGTAGAAAGGCTCAAGGCCAGACTGGTAGCCAAGTGCTATAGCCAAAGAGAAGGCCTAGACTATAATGAAACCTTTTCACCAGTTGCCAAGTTGGTAACTGTGAGATCTATGATTGCTCCTGCTTCTTCTAAAGGTTGGAATATATCACAAATGGATGTATATAATGCATTCTTGTAAGGGGATTTATATGAGAAAGTATATATGGAACTTCCTCAAGGTTTCAGGAGACAGGGGGAGACAAAGGTTCGCAGACTATTGAAATCATTATATGGGCTTAAACAAGCCTCCGACGGTGAAACATTAAGCTCAGTGAGGCCTTAACAACTGCAGGATATGTTCAGAGTCTATATGACTATTCATTATTCACTAAAATAAAAGAAGATAACTTTGTAGTAGTGTTGATATACGTGGATGACTTATTGATCACTGGAAATTATGAGGAGTTTATCCATGAGACTAATGTTGTCCTTCATCAGAAGTTCAAGGCGAAGGATCTTGGTGATCTCAAATACTTTCTGGGAACTGAAGTCATGAGATCCAAAGAAGGGATTCTATTTAATCTGAGGAAATACTGCCTTCAACTCATCTCTGATTTGGGATTGAGTAGTACTAAGCCAGTCTCAACCCCATAGATCTCAACCAGAAGTTCACTTATGCTGAGTTTGACAGACACACTGGCACTACAGATAATGAAATCCAGACATATGTGAGTGAATAAAAAAGATTGATTGGTAGGTTGATCTATTTGACTATCACACGATCAGACATTATGTTTGCAGTCCAAACTCTCAGTCAGTTCATGCAAGAGCCCAAAAAATCTCATTGGGATGCTGCTATAAGAGTAGTCAAATACCTAAAGCATGAACCAGGCATGGGGATATTTTTGAGTAGTGCAGGTGCAGATAGTTTGACATGTTTTTGTGATGCAGATTGGGCAATAAGTCCAAACACAAGAAGGTCACTGGGTACTTAGTCAAGTTTTGCAACTCACTCATCTCATGGAAGCCCAAGAAGCAGCATACGGTGTCGAGAAGCTCTGCAGAAGCAGAGTATAGAAGCCTAGTAGTTGTGACAACAGAAGTAGTCTGGATATTAGGACTATTTGCTGAACTTGGAGAGCCTATCAAGCGACCTGTGAAAGTCTATTATGATAGCAAGGATGCTCTCCATATTGCAGCTAATACTATCTTCCACGAACGTACCAAACATATTGAGATCGATTGCTATTTTGTGTGCGACAAGATCAAACAAGGTGTACTCAACACACAGTTTGTGGGGACTAAAGATCAGCAAGCTGATCTTCTCACTAAAGTTCTTGTACAGTCTCAGCATACATTTCTACTAGGCAAGCTTGGAGTTCTTAACATCTTGTACTCTCCAGCTTGAGGGGGAGTGTGAGCTATTAGTTAGTCGGTTATAGTTGTGGGGCCTAGTAGTTAACTAATTTTTTCTCTCCTGCAATTTCTCTCTTCTCTCTCGAGTTCATCCATTCATTCTCAAACCTAATCACAAAGTGCTTGGATGAATCTGGAAATTGAGCTCAGATTCACCAAGCTCACAAAAAGGATTGTCACTACAACAATGATTCTAACATTTTCTCTGAGTGGCCACATCTGCAAAGACTTGAAACTATGGTTGATATGGAAAACAAAGGGTCACAAAGGGTGTGTTTGGTAGGAAGGAAAATGTTTTCCATGGAAAATAAGTGTTTTATCACTTATTTTTTCTTGTTTGGTTAGTTAGTGAAATTATTTTTGTGGAAAATATTTTCTAGTGTTTGGTTAGAGAGTAAAAAATATTTTTTAGGGAAATAAGTTTTTTATGCTACTCTCCCCATCTCCCTTCCCCAAAATCCCCATGTTTTCCGCGCTCTTCACCCCATCCCCACCCCACCCCACCCAAATACCCAACATTTTTAGGACTCTATTTTATTCATGAATTTAATTATTCTTTTAAAATTCACACAAATTCAAAGGAACTAATGTGCTGCTTTACTTTTTCACGCAAAAAACAATATTGACATTTGTGCTCCATAACTAAAAAAAAATATTCTTTTTTTTGTTGAAAAGAAGGTATTCTTTCTATATCATGAAAAGAAAATACTCATTTTATTGAAATGAAAGAAAATATTTTTTTACATCATGAAAAAGAATACTCATTTTGTTGAAATGAAAGAAAATACTTTTTTGTATATCGTGAAAAAAAAATACTCATGTTGTTAAAATGAAAGAAAATACGTTTTACTACATTATTTTGTTAAAATGAAAGAAAATACTTTTTCTACATTATTAAAAGAAAGTACTTTATATTTGAAATAGAAGAAAATTCTTTTTTACATCATAAAAAAAATACTCATTTTGTTGAAATAAAAAGAAAAATAATCTATCTACAATTTGAAAAGAAAGTGCTCTTAATAATATTTTTATTTAGGGTGGGAGATGAGGGTAGGCTGGGTGGGTGTGGAGAGTGGGGTTGGGTGGGGTAGAGTGTGGGGGGTTAGTAGGGATGGGGAATAGGGTAGGAAAGATTGAAAAAAGGTTTTGAAAAATATTTTTCCTTAGGGAAAACAACAACAACAACAACCCAATATAATCTCACTACTGAGGTCTGGGGAGGGTAGTGTGTACGCAGACCTTACCCCTACACTGGGGTAGAGAGGCTACTTCCGATAGACCCTCGGCTCCCTCCCTCCAAGAACTCCCCACCTTGGTCTTGGGGTGACTCGAACTCACAACCTCTTGGTTGGAAGTGGAGGGTGGTCACCACTAGAGCAACCTCTTGGTTAGATAGGGAAAATATTTTCCTCCAATTGGAGAAAAATAGTTTTATGAGAAAATTAGAAAATATTTTTTAAGAAATATTTTCCTTCGTACCAAACACACCCAAAGGGTACCGGAAAACACTCGATTCTTGAGAGGAGTTCTGAGATATATGGTGATGTTCAGCCTTCTAGCTACAGTTCTCCTCTAGCTTAGTAACTTCAATTTCCAACTACTTTCGAATTAAGTTATATACACCAATATCAGTTCAATTTAATTGGCCATAGCAAGTTATTACTTTACTTAGCTTTTTATCATATTGCACTTGCTAACGAAGGATTATCTATTGTTTTAGGTCAATTTAACTTGACAACAAAGAAAATTTATATGCTATCAGTTCGTAGAACTTAAACTATTACTTAAATTATTCATCTTTTCACCTCAACTCTATTGATTACATATAGCCAAAGCGTGCAATTTTTTTCTACCTAATTTTCATGTTTTTTTCCCCATGGGAATAGCAATGTGATAGTGTCCACATTCAGAGTGAATGAAAATTTTAAAACAAGCAGCATGAAATGAAGTAGTACAAATCTTAGTAATTTAGAAGATTATGAGAAGCAACACTTTTGTGCTATAGTTTTCAAGGAATTTCATCAATTGATAAGAAGCTATATATGAACATATCTCTAATTTCACCTTTGTTAAACCCATACTTCCTGAGAAAGCCCTCTTTCTTGAAACCAACCTTTTCTAGCACCCTTTGAGATCCTACATTTTCAGGCTCCACCAAAGCTTCTAGCCTCACCAAATAAGGAAAATCTTTGAACACAATAGGGATAGCCATCTTTATTGCCATAGTAACAATTCCTTGTCCCCAATAATCAGAACCAACGGCATAAGCAATGCGAGCTTTGTGCCTTTCGCTCCCGGATTCTGGCCTAACTGATATGTAACCTATGGAACGGTCGTCTAAGCAAATGGACCGACGCCACGGATGTGGAATAGCAACTTCTTGGATATATTTTGATGCTGCTTCAATGGAGGTGATTGTGTGCCATCTTAGATAAGAGGTTACTTTATCGTCGCTAGCCCATATCAAGAGGTCATCAGCATCAGAAAGTTTGAATGGCCTGAGTGATATTCTTGAGGAATCCATTTCTACTTCTAGCTTATGACTGTCCTTTGTCGACGCTGTTATTGGATTTGTAAGTCTTAGTTGAGTGAGTGTTGGACCATAT